>NW_016161845.1:0-14561 GCF_001687245.7 Rhagoletis zephyria | reverse complement strand
ATCGCACATTTCGAATCAAGCACCAAATAGAAAAAGCATCAACGTCTTTTGGAGTCTACTGTTAACATGGCGGATTCATATTACCAGGTAAGCACTATTTTATACTAAATTTGATTTGTGTCATCGATATATCGCTAGCTTAGCATGCAAAGATGCCAAGTCAAATTTTGTAATTTTAAAGGAAAGGAAAAAACTTCTTATAGCGATTTTCGCAAATATCTGAATACAACATATTGCGCGTTTAAAGCAAAGCAAAAATTCAAGCGAATAAGGATTCGATCTCTATTAAAAGATTTCGTACTATTTTGGTTTTGTCGGATTTTCGGTTCCTCTTTTGGACCTAGCAAACTTGCCTTTCATTGAATATAAACTAGAAAAAAATAAAACAAGTACATCCTAATCATGTTAGCTTCTGCTTGTTAGATTAAAGTTGGCATGGATAGGATTTATGGCAACCCAACAGAAACATCCCCGTAGTGAACACGAAATCAATTCCTGCTCGTCTGCTACGACTGGTGGCATCCGAAAACTTACTTTCTGGAAGCAGAGCCGCCTTCTAGGAACGACAGAAGACATCTCTACGAAAATAGTTCCACACAACCATTATCTTTTCACACTCGTGTCCCGCCCTTGCCATCATCGGAGTTCAAACATCACCCACCGTAGACGAAGAGCTTGAGTTTTCTTGAGGTACTTGCCCTCTTAAACTACTCAGCTAATACTAATTCACTTTGGGTAGAGCTTGAAGATTTAATCTATTTAGGGAAGCCTTAGTAATGCCGCTACATCTTTCCACCGACGGTCGGCTCTACGTAACGACCCAGATTTATATGCATACATATATCTGCCCAAGTATGGTCATTCCAGAAGCATTCCCCAGTTCGGAGGGTGGCATTTTGATAGATTTGTCCATTGAGTGCTGCTAAAGGGTACTTTCTCGATCGGCATATTTCGATACAGACTGTAGTCAAGTATGTATTTTGTGTACATTGTCTGCGTGTGGTCATTGTGTACATGATGCCGAAAGCGCAAGTGAGCTGTTTTAAATAGCCTCAATAAACAAGCTCTCTTCTTTTAAGACTGTACCACCCAATCCCTTGCGAATCGCAGCAGGATATCAGAAAAACTGGACTTTGACATGAAAAACTCTAAAATGAATATCCTATATGAAGCATTTTATTCTATTTGGTAATACCAATTCGTAATTAGTTGTGTTGAATTAAAAAAATCTCTCGTGTTTCTGCTTGGAAATCCAAATATCTTACTAAATATAAACTTTATGAGGATTGCCAGCTCATGAAAGCCATACATTCAATTAAAGTTTTCAAAAAATTTACAAATGTCAGTGAATACTCTGCAATTTGGCGAACATTGAAACCTGCTTTTTTAATTTCATTTATTTTTACATATATCGCTAGTGATAATGGCCGAGAGTAGGTTGTTTGTGGGCATGTTGAGTAGGTGAGGAGCAGGTTTTGTACGCTTAGCAGTGGTAAGAGAGAAATTTTTTGAGCTTTGCTGCTTAATCACTTTGCTGACTTTTTTCGCGCTTTGTTTCCCTCATTTAATTTTGCCTTGCGTGCTTCACACCGCTTCACTAAGCTCTGATCAAATCCGATATTCTTTCAGCGGTCAATGCCTGGCTCGTTGCGACTACTGCTGGCTGGTTTGCCTCGTTTTTCGGTTTTCAAGTTTAAGCGATTTTATTTAAAAATCGGAAACTTCAATTGCCATGACCTCAACTCGCTGTTGTGCTATATATACCCTTGTATACCCTAATTACATTTAAGTTTAATATTTATTCCATAATACTTTCTTAAGTATTTTTTATTTGGAATTTTAGTAGGTCAGATTGACATTTAGATTCCATAGGATTTTTAATCTCTAAATCAGCTCTGATAAGTAATGATATGTAAACACATACCCAAATTGGGATGTAACAGTATGTAAAATCTTTTCGCTGCATATGATTACGGTGTTTTTGCGAAAACTGGTATTCAAACTGTAATCAAAATATTTAGCACACCAGCTTGTTGTGTCCCCTATTCCAATGTCGCAGTACACCGGTCGCATTACATTCAAATACTACTTCTGGCAACATCGAAAATTGGAACAAAGTCATAAATGTTGCGGTTAACTAACGACAAGTTGCAACTTTTTTATTTCTTACGTTGTACTACGTAATTCTAGTTAGCATGCATGTATGTGTGTGTATGTATGTTTTTTGCGGGAAACGGAAGCGCAAAGTGTGAAGAAAATACATACAATTACAAGAAAAAAAGTGCAAGTTTACAAAATCCGAATCAAATCTACTTTCATGCAGGGCATTTACTTACCTTTCCAACAAATTCCTAGAAGTTTGTAATTACAATTGAAATTGCGAAATTATCGGCCATCACTTTCACTGCACAGCGGCCGTTCAGCTGTGTGAGTGCACACCTCTGAGTGAAGTTAGAGGCAAAGCCAGAGGAAGTGGCACTTGCAGCCGCTGTAGGTTAAAAGTCAGACTGTGTAATAGTTAGGGCACGAATAGATCGTCATACGTGCCACATACAAACATAGTACATACATACCACATACAAACAAAAAAAAAACGTTGCAGCAACTGTTACTGTCCAGATGCAACGATGAAATAATTTAGCTCAACTTGTTTGTAAGCTGACGACGCAACATTTCCGTGCTCTACAATAAAGCATAACCGTACTTATAAATGTACATACATATGTATGTGCATAAGGGTGGTCCTTAAAAAATCAAATGGACGATTTTTTTAGTCTTACCCCCTCACACAGGGGGCAAAGTACAGATCCCTGTATAGATATTCAAAAAATTAAAATTAAACCATAGTCGAAGATATCACACACATTTTGGTATGCCAAATGCCTCTATGGACTCAAAAAATTAAAAATATACAAATGTATATATTTTTTATTTAATACCTAAAATCGATACTAATGAAGTCAAGGATATCACATATAAGTTTTGGTCCCTTTTGGAGTCGGTTAAGATGTATTCATAGCGTAATCTGAAATTTGACCTCTGTGCGATAAGCCTTAACCGACTTCAATCGGGACCATATTTTATATGTGATATCTTCGACTATAGTAACATCGACGTAGGAGTTGAAGCTTAGCAAATCTGGTGTACAAATTTTCTTCCTACATTTAAGGACCACCCTAATATAAAAATACATACATACCTGTACAGCAGCGGTCAAAATTATAGTAGCGAAATTCAAAATGATATTAATTGTAACTCAGGTTTATTTATTGATTTTTAATAATTTTCATTTAAAATATATGTAGTTCGTTCTAAAACAGAAACCATAGAAATTAAAATTTCAAAAATTGCACAAAGTTCACAAAATGAATGCCAACTTCAAAAAATTAGCATCAAAATTTCAAACTTTTTATTCAGAATGTTTCAAAAATTTTCGACTATGCAGTTTTGCAGCCCATTCAATTTTAGTCTAACAAAGTGCAAGTTTCAAGTCACTAAAAATTACCGTTGATTTTTTAGAATATTTTTTTCTTGGTGAGGGTGTTCAGCATTTTCTTTCATGTAACGTATGAACAAAATCTATTTTTATGTGAAAGAGAATGCGCAACACCCTCGACAAAATTTTTCGTAGCTCCCTCTATTTGTGTAACAACATCAAAACGCACAACACAAATTGGAAGAGAAGCTAGTCCAACCACTTATCACACGTGTACTCTTTCTCTTTCCGTAACTGTAGCATTTACATGCGACACAAATTGCAATTGCTCGGGAGCTTGTTGATTGCCTGTGTGTAGTATGAGTGCATTGTGCGCAATTTCGCCAATGCTTGCCGATTTATTTTCCGCTCCCCCTTTCTATCTTTCGCTGCTCGCTAATTATATACACTATCCAGCTACGTAAACGTGCAACATACTCAGACATACTACATACACATAATAGCTACAACTAAAATCACCGTTGTAAGTTGTGATTGGGGTAAATGCTCAGCTGTTGCTCCGTTTTTTGAACTTGTATTTACAGATTTTGCGCCACAGAGTCACAGCAAGGCTATCAACAAGAAAAAAGTACGTGTATGCATTAGGGGGGTTAAAAAATGCTTGTGAAAAAGTACAGTCTTCCGACAACAAAATATTCGGGGGTCGCTCAAAGCGCTCAAAGTTTTCCATGTATTTTATATGGGAAAAAACAAGTTTTCGTAGAAATGGTAAAGAATTCTTGAATATCAACATTTTTCGATCGGAAAGCTTTGTTTCTCTTCAGGAGATTCACAATAATAATTTATCTAACCATTTTTTCATAGTAACTATATTTTATAGGTCCGCTAAAAACAACAGTAAATACCAGAAAATGCAATGGGGGATAAATAGAAAATCTTTAGTATTAAAAAATGGGTTAAATAAACAATGGTTTCCTGAAGAAACCCAAAGTCTTCCGAACGAAAAATATTGATTGTCAAGAATTCTAAACATACCATTTCCACGAAAAGGAAAGTAGTTTTTTTCCCATATAATATTCATAGAAAACTTTGGGCGTTTTGAGTGACCTCTAAATATTTTTTGCTTTCAAAATAAAAAAAAGATAGGGGTATATTTTTTCGATATAGGGGGTGAGAGTATTCAAATCGGACTTCACTTATTTTGGACCACCCTAGACCAGCAGCAGCAGTTGCGATGACGATGGAAGCGCCAGCAGTGCCAGCAGGCTAATCACCGCAACTAGCCCCAATTGAAGGCTTCAAGTTGAAGCGCACTGAGAATTAACTTGTGATGCTTGTTTTTTGTTTATTTTGCATTTGTGTTATGCTTTGTTTTTGCTTTGACCAAGCGTCCATTTCCATCTCTCTTTAAAATACCTACTGGAATAGATACTTAACGCTACTCTATTCTAAGTCCACATTCGGAATGCCTCAAAGAACGAATGGGAAGAAAGAATAATCCTACTAAAACTCACTAAAATAAAGTTGACGTTTTGTCGAGAGCAGCGAGTTTCAAGCAAAGCTTTCAGCCATGAAGAAAGCGGCGTTATGTATGGCTGATTCACACGCGTCTAGATGCGTTCCCACGATAGTCGAATCTACGCAAACGGGACGATCCAGATTCATATCTGGCTAAAGACTAGCACTCCTGCATCATTACCCAAAAACGCGTCTGGATCTAAGTATGTACTATTTCCGCCCTATCTGTAGTCAAACCGCTATAAATCTTTGCACTGTTGTGCGAACTCGCCAAAACCCGAAATCGAATCTAGTTAAGCAGACCCTTGTGCCGTAAATTCGTCGTACGATTCGGGAGTACCGCCAACTTCTTGTAAATCGTTACTTAAAGCATAACATGGTAAACAGGCAAATATGTAAAAGGATGGGTTCAGCGGTAATTTGAAACTTGTACTTTATTCTACTAGAATTCCATGGGATGCAAAACTTCATATTTCTGGGAAATCTAACTAAAAATAAAAATAGAAATATTTACGAAAGTTTGTTGAATTTTATTTAAATATTGTACAATGTTTGAAACGTGAATTTTTTTTTTTTGGGTTTGTTATAAAAAAATAACCAAAATTAAATAGCAAAAAATGTAGTGCGGCTATAATTTGTTCGACCACTGTAAGTATGTATTTATATGGGCATGGTATTTACAAAAAATGTTGTAAATGATTATTTATGTACATCCCACGTCTGGATATTGTTCATCCTCTTCAGCCAGATAGGAGGCTTGACCGTAATAGAAAATAGTTAAGAGGTTTTCTATGCCAAGCAGCGGACTCGGAACATACCGAATATTAGCACACACTTCCATCATATACTCGGCTTAGGTATCTGCTTTTCGGCCGCTATGTCCGAGTGGTTAGAGATGCGTACTACCACTTGGTGGGAGCAAGGTTCGATCCCTGGTCAAAGCAATATCCCCAAAAATATAGAAAAAGGTATTTTCTTAAGAGAGGTCGGTCGCACGCCACCAAAATATTGTTTACTTAATTTTTATTAAAAATGATTCTTATATGCTTTGTATGCATTACAAACACCCGTGCCGTGGTTGTATTGCATATGCATGTACATTAGGGTACTTCACTCTCCATACAAAAAAAAAATCGGTATTGCTTTTCCATTGAATATATAAAATATACTATATTTTAAGACTTACGCCAAAATAATTTGGAAAAATATTAAGCTATATCTCTTTGAAATTTCCTCTGAAAATCTAGTTTTTTCTGAATAAAATTGGGTTTTAAAAACGTTTTCGTTAAAAAATCACCTGAGATGATAGAAGAGTTTAATCCTAAAAAGTCTACATAAAAATGTTTAAAAATTTTATAAACGAAATCAATAAAATACGATTTTTTGGAGGTACATATTGTGAAATCGTTCACGTAAATCTTGATATTTTTTTTTGGAAATATTTTGGCGAAAGTCTTGAAATATAATAGATTTTATAGTACCTACTAATTTTGGTGATGCACTCTAATGTACTTGCTTACTACTATCAACGATGATCTGCCCATAACTAGATACAAAACGAAAACATAAATATTTGAGCATGTACGTACAATTTCCCGCGGTTTTTATGCGTACCCATGTTATTGACCGCGGAAATGTATTGCAGTTGCTGCTGCTTTTGTGCCGTTGTAGTGATTCGCGTAGCAGCGGTTTGATTGCTATGAAAGCATAAAAAAAAAACAATATTACGATTGCACCGGTTTTATCAAATTCACGCCAATTTTCTATGTTACAGTTTTATGTTTTGTTGTTTTTGTTTTATTAGAGCTGGCGTGTTATGTCTTTATTGGATTTTTGTTGACTTGCATCTGTTGGCCATTGCCACTAAATATACTTTTGCTATTCATATTAATATCAGTTTTATTGCTATTTTTACACAAATATCTATAAATACTATCGATAAAAAATTAATATGTGTGTATATTATAGTGGCTAAAAAAACATCTAGAAATGTTTTTACATTTTATCACTCAGACATTATTGGGGAATATTCCCTTAATTGCTTATCTGTCTTGGACAGTTCGCATGGGCCTATTGCCCGAAAATATGCTTTCGAAAAGAGACTGCTAAAATGAAAACGTTGATACTTAACTTTTTAAGCATTGCCATGGGTTGAAACTCGTTACCAGGGCGTTTCTGCGGTCGTTGATTACGCGTCTAATGTCAGATTTTCAACATTCAAAATAGCGGATCCAAAATGGTGATCACATTAAAAAAAAAAATTATTGGATTTGTCTGCAACTCGGATCCGCTGTTTTGAATTTTGAAAATCTGACATCATTCATATTCGTAACCAGAAAACCCAGAAACCCCCTGGTAACGAGTTTTAACCCATGAAAATGCTTGAAACCTTCAGTATCACCGTTTCAATTGAAGTCAGTTTTTAAGAATTTGATATCCATATTGGATCCGCCATTTTGAATTTCAAAAATTGACTTCAGATTCATGTTCAGCGACCCAAAAAACTTCCGAGTGCCGAGTTTCGACCAAATCCAATCATTTAAAGAAATTTATCGCCATTTTGGATCGGCCGTTTTCGAATTTTGAAAAACTGACAATCTTAATTGGCAACCCCAGAAACCCCCTGGTAACAAGTTCCAAACCCTGGAAAATGCGTAAATTGTTCAGAATCAACGTTTTAATTTTAGTAGTGTCTTTTTGAAGGCATATTTTCGGGCACTGGGCCCATTCTAACTGTCCAAGACAGGTATGTAATTAAGGGAATGTTCCCCACTAATACCAGAGTAATTACATGTACAAAAAAAAACCATTTTTACACGTCACGAAAATAAAAAATTGAGAACATCATCGTTTTTAATAAAAAAACCGACACGCGCGACCTCGTAAATTTTTTTTTTAATCACAAATAACAATAATTTGGAGTAGCGTTTATGAATTAAAAAAAAAATTTTTTTTTGACCACTCTCGTGTATATGATTCTTTATCTAATGCTTAAGGGTACAATAAAAATGTGCTCATTGGTAATGAATATTTCTATTTATTTGCTTTCCTTTGATAAAGTGGTGCTGAAATGGAAATAGTTGAATTAATAATCTATCGTAGGCTCTGCGAGAACTTTCGCAGCAATAAAATTGTGGTGTTCTCTAATGTTTAGCGAGACACCGGAGACATGCCTAATGTGACCAACCGTACTTTACTTCGTACTCGTACTTCGTACTTCGAAGTACAGTCAAATGTACTTCTTTGCGATATTTTGTACTTCAGGACCTGTAGTAATTCGTTAATTCGTTCAAACCATTAAAGGGGCCGGGCACCGATGACATCATACCTGCGCAGCTGCAAAATAGTTGGCCACATTATGCATGCCTCATGTTCTTATCTTCCAAAGTTAACACTGCTTGCATATGGAAAGGATTCAAATTTTAAAACTAATTAATAAAATTAAAGTAGTGCGCTACCACAATCGCCGTTCGGAGTCTGCGTAAAACTGTATGTAGTAGGTCCCTTTCCCTACTGAAGCAATAATACTCGTAGCATTCAAGACACCCATAGATTTCTTTCCGTTACAGATGCTAAAATAATGTAAATTTACATATCCATTTATGCAATTAGCTCACTTAACATTCTCTAATCACTTTTATATTTGTACGCTTTCATGGCCCCGGTGCGTAAGTTTGACTGCTTTCACATAACTGCTTTTCTTAGTGGTATTCACCAAAAGTGAGCTAGTCACTGGCTCTATTTGGTGAATACCATTATTACGTTTTTTTTTGTTTGTGTTCTAGACAGCCACTCTGCTTGTTTCTTTCAATACATTCACTGCCTTAGCTGCACCCTTAAATACATGCATACTTTTGTTAAAAGTTGTCTGCAGAGACAATTCGAATTCGAGCAATCCAGGAGAATTGAATGCTTGCGTTTTGATAACGAAGTAGGCGACCGACAGACGCCTTTTTACATGCAGTGCAATGCAAAAGTCGCTTGACAACTTCAATATATACATACATATATGTACATATATTTAGTTTCCAGTATGATTTGCTCACACATTACTATACTCTCTCTCATCCTCGCCATTGAAGGGCTTTTCTAACTGAATTAAAAATTTTCTGTTTTTAGCTACTTAACTTTCGTATGGGTGCTTCTTCGCGCATGATTCACCCAAGCGAAAACCTGTGCATTTATTTCTGAATGGTGAATTTGTTGACATTTTAATTCACATGCATTATCGTGATTTTAAATTAGCCCGCACAATCTTGAAAAAAAAAACAAGTGAAAAAGTCGGTAAGTACGCGGCGCAAGTATTAAATATAGTTTTTCACCTTTCTCAAAACTGCCGTTACATGGTAAGGAGAGTGGTTTTTTACCCCTATTTCTAACAATTTCGATGAAGTATGCTCAGTTATACTTAATGAGTTAAACTTATAAAGTTAGATGTGGGCGGCATCACGCCCATTTTCCAACATTCCAAACAATGTTACTTATTTTCAAGGGATTGTGTTTGTATCAATTTTGAGTAAATTAGCGTCCTTAAATCTTCGAAATAACGAAGTTTCAAGAATTTCTGAAATTTACCTATTACGCCTATTAAAGTTTCAAGTGGATGAGAAGTGGCGTTGATTTTTAATAAAGTTTTTGTGGATGTTGAAAAATTGTCGAACATACTCTGTATGGAAGAAAATGCGTGACACCGAAACAAATTTATCAAAAAATAACTGCGATTTTTTAGGCGTCTTGAAATTGCACTTTAGTAGTAGTAAGAGTGCATACCTACAATTTTTATTAAAAGGGTGTTTGATTTTTGTAAAATTTTGTTGAATTTTTTTTTTCTAATTCTTCTACAAAGTTAGAAATTTGGACTTATATGGTTTTTGTTAGTCAATCAGCTGTATTTTTATAAAGAAATAATAATACCGTTTGTCCTTGCACCTTAGGGTTTCTGAAAATAATTTAAAGTTTTCACAAAATTTCACTGCGCGAAAGTATTTTCTTTGCGTCTTGCAGAATGCTATACTTTTGAACAAAAAATGTATCCGCTTTCTTCTCTCTTCAATCTGCAATCATCAATTCCAACATTTATACATTATCTTTGTGTCAGTTGACTGCACAGTCAGGTTACAAAAAATGTGTACATAAATTTCATTTGGTGACGTGCAATTGCTGCTGAGACTTCAGGTATTCACATTTCGAATTAATGTTGTTATTATTATTGCAATGCTTTTTCCAGCGTCACAGCCATTGTCATAACAATTGTCTCTTATCATCGCAGCGCATCTTCTTTCATTTCAATTAAATGCCTTGCAACAAATTAAAAAATATACTTTAATTGCTTTTCAACACAACGTTTGCAACTTTTTCGCAATTTAAAGTTATTTCCTTGCTGTAAAAATATTTTATATTAAAAAAAAGTGGAAATAAATTGTGGTGATTGTCGCATAGTACGCGCGCATCTGTTGCGCCTCTAGTCATACATACATAGTATGTACGTACTTAGTTGTTGGAGTTGAGCCTTCAAATATCACTATGAGCATAATTAATGTTTCCTTCATTGCTTAGTGTATGTAAATAAGTGCATATGTATATATGTATATATATATATATATGTATATGTAAGTGTAACTATTATGTAGTTTTGTTTTGCTGCTATTAATGTCTTCATTAGATTCATTTTATTTTATCGCACACTCTTTCCTTCGATGTGAATTCTCGACCTAACCGATTGCGCGAATCTTCTACATTTATTTATTTTTTATTTTTTCAACAAAATAAAAATGCATGCACCACAAAAGGTGAAGGAACTTTCCTCGAAATGCCATTATTATTAACCTCGTTCGAATGCGCTTAGAGCCTTAAAAAGACAACCAACTTTCCACCTTCTATTTGGCTTCTTTGGTTACCTGTTATCTTTTTTCTTACCCATTTTGTTGCAACAAAAAGTAACCAATTTATACTGCATATTGCATGCTAAATGCGAGTATGCGCTTTGTCCACTAACATCACCCCACCACGCACCATATATGGCTTCCCAAAGGCTTCACGCTAATGAGGGTAGAATTAATAGGATGATACACTGCCCTGTATGCGTTGACAGGCTAGTTTACCTACACGTTCGACGAGTGGAGGGCTTTAGGGCAAAGCTCGAATATTCTCTTTTCGCTTTCACTCCCCGCAGATAGCATGAAAGTGAAACCGGCTGCTTCGCGTGAAATGGTTGATACATTCTTAATCAGCTTAGAATGGTTTTTTTTTATTTCCTTAGGCTCAATGTATTGATTTTTGAAAAGTTGGCCATTTTACAAAACTCGCTGGGCGAGATGTGTGAGAGCTTTTGCCGAACTTCGGTATACATACCGCTTTGACCACTCCCCATTCGGTAGTATAACGCCTCTAGTCAAGGTTGGAGCCAGCCTATGTCTAGATACCTCCATAGTATCTCGCAATTGGGCTTGGAATAGTTTATCCTCCAAACTAGGCAACGCTTATCAAGCAGGTCGTTCAATCGTTCAAGACGGTGTTTGTCCTCACTACTAAGAGTCCAATTATCCGCATCATAACTCATACATATATTCCAAGAAAACAGGAATTCTAGAGTACATCTTTTGTGGATGGGTCGACAAGAAAACTTCTTCATTTCGGATTTAAAGATTCCTAGTTTTGATTTGTAATGTTCTCAATTAGAGAAAGAGAGGGTAACTTAGTCCTGCGGTCTTTATCAAATACCGTCTGCTTGGCGACCTCAGATCAAGCAGCTCCGCTGTCCCTCAGCAGGACTTCCTTCTGTCCTTAGAGAATCTTAATGATTTGCATGCATTTTGATAAGATATTTTCTTTTATCATTTAACGAATTTCTGCCAAAGAAAACGTTTTTTTTTTGCAAGTTCAAAATTTCTCATTTACCGCATTCTGCAATTTAATTTTTGAATATCTCAAAAACTATTGGAGTTACAAAAATGGTCTCGTTTTAAGGGTGATACCTAGGGGCTGTACAAAGAATAAAAAAAAAATCGTAAAAGCAAAACACTTTTATAAATTTTTATACAAAAACCGCTCTTTGGCCTTAAAAGATACTGAAATTTTCAAAATGGTGGGTTTGAACTTTGAAAAAGAATTATGCATTGCCAACTCTGAATTAAAAATAAGTCTAAATTATGTATGTATATAAAAATTGTTTTAAATAAATTTATTTAGAGTTTGGAAAAAAACTTGAAAACTCCCGGATCTTCTAAGGTCAGTTGATGGTATTGTATAAAAAAATTGAGCCCAATTTTTTGAAAAATTTTCGCTTTTACGATTTTCTAATTTCGAAATTGGGTAATTTTTTTATTTCTCGATTTTTTTAAAAATACATATTTTTTCTTCATAGCCCTAAATATCACCTTTATACTGAGATCAAAACATTTTTGTAGCTATAACACTTTTTGAGATATTTTAAAAATAAACTTGCAAAGTCCCGGAAATTGTAAAATTTAGAATTTTGTAAAGTTTTGGAAAAAAAAATGTCTGAACGAAATTCATCATGTACATACATATATATCCTTCGCGGAAATTTAGTCTCCAAGGGCTACCTACATACATACATACATATTTCTAGAATACAGTTCACTGAAAATTAATGCACATTAGGGCCATTCCATGCAATATTTACACCTCATGATTTTTTTTTGTTGAAATATATATATATAGTTTTGTTTACCTTACTTTCTTTATCGAAAAAAGAAGGCAACTATTTTTTTATTACATCATGATATTCGAAATTCTTGAAAAAAAATTTCCGAAATTTTGAACTCAGAGAAATTTATTTCTTCAATGTTTTGCAGTTAATAAACAATTTTTTTCGGAGGAAATCCATTAGAGTGTGAGATAAATTTAATTAAATAATTTTTTTTGCAAGTGCCAAACTGCAATTTTTTATTACAAAAAATTTTTTATTTAAATTTATCTCACACTCTAATGGAAAGCCGAGGAGGTAATTACGTACATTTTGATTACTAAACTTCTCTGTGAGTTCAAAATTTCGGATTTTTTTTTCGAGAATTTCGAATAACATGATGAAATAAAAAAATATGTGTCTTCGTTTTCGATAAAGAACGTAAAAAAGTATTGCATACCAACAAAAAAAAAAATGTTGAGGTGTAATTATTGTATGGAATGACCCATTAGCAAAATCTCTTGAGTTATGCATCTGTTATCTACATACATACGTACATATGCACATAGATCTTAAATGTTATTGGGAATGACATCTTTCTAATTTCCGCGAGTTTTTTTAATTGGTTTGACAACAAGTTAACAAATGGAATATATTATTAACGTAAGTACACACATATGAACATACATGCGTATGTACATAAATATCGACATTAGACCGTACCAGGAAAAAAGTGAAAACGTTGATTAAGAATCTTTGAATTTTCCTTAAATTTCCTTAGCAACAGTTTAACTTTTATTTACTGACATTAGAGTGGTACGTTAGGTTGATTAGAACTAAGATCTCGTCAATGAACTTTGCAACAACACCATTGTTTTTGTACTTTAAGATCCGACTGTTATTTTAGAAAATCTGATTCAAAAGTTGAAAATGTTGATTAAAAATCGTTGAATTTTCTTTAGTTTTGTATAAAACTTGAAACCGTGGTTTATATGATTTTGTTTTAAGCTTGATTCATATTTTTATAAAAAATAACAAACAAATTTTAGATTGTAAAATATTGTGAATATTTAAAAAAGAAATGGTGTATGCAGACTTTTGCTGTTAAGTGTACTTTTGACTCAGCGATGAATGGCGAACTCTTTTTGTTTGCATGCACGGCGGTACGCCCTAATGTGCATACACAACATTGGGGCATCAGTTCGTAAATAAAAGAAAATGCAACCGCAGAATTGTCCATTCCGTCGCGTGATGAATGATTAAAGTTTATGCTCGTACAAGAACTCGTTTATGCTTTTGCGCGACATACCACATACATACATGCATTGATGATCTAGTGCAGAGTTTCCCAAAGTGGGTTCCGCGGAATGCAAGGGCTCCGTAGAGAAGTCACCGTGGTTCCGCGAAATTAATTTTGGTATGAATAAACACGGCGGTCGGTTTGAGTTGCACACAGAAAGAAAAGTTCTATAAACATCTTGACCGGGACGTAATTAGCAAACTTACCCAAAACGAATTTAATATTTTGAAATTCAAATACCATAAGCTGACTACATGACCTTAGTTGGACGTAGAAGAAATTTCATTTGAATTTGATTCCTAGTTGAGTTAAAAATGGCAACCTAGTTAGAAACGAGACAAACCATTTTGCTCGAGTTTATAAATGATCCGGCCTTAAGTACACGTAAAATTGCTAAAAAATTAAAGATTGCACTATTCGACAGTTTGCAGGGTTTTAATTGGTACAAATAAGGCCTGGCAGTTACGAGAAAATCAGGGAGCGAGGGTTAGCATGGTCAAAGTGATAAAAACAGTGCTCGGAAGGTCCTCAGTGCGTTTTCGCGAAATCCGAAGATTTTGTCGCGTTATGTTGCATAATCCGTACGCAGATCGCAGTTTTTCGTACAAAAGGTAGAGCGGAAAGGTTCTACAGCTCAAACAGCGCCAGACCGAGGCGCA
>NW_016161844.1:0-47941 GCF_001687245.7 Rhagoletis zephyria | reverse complement strand
TTTTGCATACATAAAATATGAATACTTTTGGACATAGATAATTATCTCTACGTAGGTAATTTGTCACAGAATAAACCTCATTTTACCCAGTCGAAACTTTTTACGAATATGACTTTTTATGACTTTCTCGTTGCAAAAACAATAAAAAAAAGTAATCTCAACATATTCACTGCCTTGACAACACCCGCGCAAATGCAGTCACTAACAAATGAACTATGTATGTACATATACACAAGGCTTTTTACGAGCATATTTTTTGACACGCTACACAGCTGTCACATGAGTGATGCTGCATTTAAATCCCATTTTTCCGCTTCACTGCAGCTACGCTAACCGCATTCGAATGCAAACATTTAGATACTCGAGCGCATATGCAGATGCACCATGCCGATGCATAGTGGTCCAAAACTGGAATTTACTGTTCAAAATAGTTCATTTTTCAACCGAATTGATTAGGTTATTTTTTGTTAAGAAAGCTAACGAAATTTTGAATATATCTGTTCAGCCCAATTTTTGAGTTTTTGAGAAATTAGAAAGTAAACATATAAATTTATAAAAAAAATTTCTCTTAAGTTTAAAATTTTTAGAAAAACTTTCAGGTGTGCAGTTTTATAGCCCAGTTTTTTCTGACATTTCGAGCAATTCTAAATTTTGTTGGTTTATAAATTTAAACTTTAATTAATTTAAGTATATTTTAGAATTTTAAAATTTTTTTAAAATTTTTTAATTTAATTTAATTACTTAAATTAAGTAAAAGTTTAAATTTATAAAACAACAAAATTTAAAATTTTCTTCCGAATTTTTAGAAAAATTTTAGGTATTCAGTTGTATAGCCTAGTTTTTGCTGAAATCTCGGGCACACTTTATGTATGTATATCGAAGAAATTGCCTGGCACAGCAAAAAAAATATTAAATTTCGAAATTTTGATTAAATTATTTTCGACATTTCAATTTTTAAATGAGATCTTTTTTCGGTTTGGAGAACCCTACAATTGTTTTCAACTAGGTTTTCTTACGTAATATTTATTAACTGAAACAGGAGAATCGATTTTCATTTAAATTGCCCCTTTCTCTGCACTTCACACTAAAAGATTTAAAATTAGCTAAAAAGAAAAAAATCAAAAATTGGGTTCAACAGGTATCTTCTAAATTTTATTTGCTTTCATCTAACAAAAATAGTAAAATCGGTTTAAAGATAAAGACTCTGGACTATTTTGAACAGTAAATTCCAGTTTTGCACCACTGTGCGATGATGCCAAAGTGCAGTTGTTTATATCTTTATATGAATGTGGCACATATGTTTGTAAATAAGTATGCAGTACATACTACTACGCCGATAGTTGAATGCTTCATTTGCCTAGTAATTTGCGCCATTAAAAAAATTATGAGCTCAGCAGGCAGCCAATGATGCAGCGACGGTAATTAATAGATGCAAATTCTCGACTTTTTTCTTTTGTTTACATATTTTTTTTACTTTGTCTTAGAATCGAACACTGCGAAACGATTGAATGCCCCACGCAAGCATACTTATGTAGAAAAAGGAACTGCAAAATAATGGCCAGGCAGTAGTTAGACGAGTACTGCATAATTATAAGATATGGCTAAATAAATACATACATACATGCGCTCTGCGTATTTATGTTTCCAAACACAATTTGCATGGTTGCCTAGTTGAATGAATGCCTTGCATGGCTGGTGGACTGGGCGATTCGCATCACTTGAGCAGTCGCCACCAACGCAAATGTGCCGTACACTCCTAATCAACACCAGCATAGGCCACAACAGTCTTCCACTTTAGCTGCAGCAACATCTTCTCATTTCCTTCTCCAGTGCCGTCGCACTTACTTTCAATGCGTCATTCATATAAAACAGCCACTAACATTGGCCTCAGTGACTTTGCTTGATTATGCCAGGCAGTGAACGTCTATCATCAATGGCATCCATGACCAACCATCACTCCTCTTCCTCCTACACTCGAACACCTTCTGCTCGTTGCCTACTGGACTCTTGGGCTCTTGTTTGCCAATGTCTATCTGCTCTCCCATCTTCATACATACTTTTCAATGTTAAATATATGCAATATTTATCTATTTACATTATTGTTATGATTATTATCATTGTTGTTGTGATTTCATAATTAATGCCATTTTCAGAATGTAATAAATCAATTAGGCAAAAGTTCATGGTTATTTAAAGTGGATGAAGATAAATGTGTAGCGAATTCTTACTTATGTATGTAGTTGTTTTGTGGGTCGCCCGAATGAATGAATGCACCGACCGACGCTGCAGCCTTCGACGCCAATTCATTGGAGCGCATCCATCAGCTTCTGTGTGAGGCTGTTGTGGTGTGGTGCATATTTAATTGAGTTGTTCGGCAAGCAGCGGTGCATAATTTTAGAAAAGCTTATCGCGTACTTCTATGCACTCTGCGTGGGTCGATCACAACGCATTTTGAAGGTTGTTGAAAGTTGAGAATTTATGGCGGCTGTACGGTGTGGCTTGGTATGTATGATAAGTGTGGGAAACAATACGCGGAAGAAATTTTGTTTATAATTAAAATTTTAAATTATTGGATATTTTAAGGAAATTGCTATTAAATTTCTACAATTAATGACTTCTTACTACAATTAAATATGTATTGCTTGATCGGTAATTAATATATATTGAAGTGATCTTGATCAAAATTTCGCATGGCTTGTATACTTAAGAAGTGAAGATTTATCTTCAAAACAAAAACTTGTGGCCCGTTTCCACTAAAAGTTTAATTGCAGTTAAGAGCTCAGCTAAGTTCCAAAAATCGTAAAATGGGTTATCTTCTGTACATATAATAAAATTGTAATAGGACGATGTCTGTACGTTATAGATATTAAAGAAAAATTAATATTGAGGGTCTTTATTAGAGCAACAGAAACCAAATCAACAATTTTCACAATTTTTGTCTGTCACTCGAAAACTGATGCATGGAATTGAACACAGTTTTCCTGGATGTAATGCAAGAGGTCTAAATTAAAATATAGAAGGGGGAAAAAATAGAGGGTTGCCACCTGTTTGAAAATTGGAGTTTAAATAAATTGGAAAGATAAAGTAAATATTGCAGTATGGCTGTCAAAACAAAGAGGTTTAAGAAGGCTTACAGTATTATTATTATTTTCAATTAAATTGATAAGATAAATTGAAAATTAGCAATACGGGTATCAAACTGAAGGGTATAGGAAATTTTGTCGCTAAAATTTTTTTTAGGAGGGTTGCCACCTGTTCGAAAATGTTTATGCAATTAAATGGTTAAAATAAATGAAATATTGCAATAAGAGTATCAAACAGCACAAAAATACTTTTAAGGTGCACGGGGTTGATAGCACTTGAAGTTGTTCTATGGGGATTCAAAGGAAAATTTGGAAATGGGTTTAAGTCGTTCTTGCTTAAGCTTAGTATCCAGCTCTTAAGAAAACGGTCAAGAAAAAATTGCCATTATTTCGCGTGTGTGTCCAAGGAATTTTGTCATTTTTTATACCTCACAGCCTGTTGCCTCACTCTTTCCTCAAGAAATAATGAAACGGGCATATATTTCTGTTGCAAACCTGGGTTGCCTTGTGCTCTTTTTTCACAAAAAACTTTAGAAAACCGTAGTAGAAAGCGTACTAAATTTCTGAAGAACTGCGTACTGCCTTAAGGAAATTTGACTCAAGAAAATTTCTTAGCCATTTCTTGTACGTCATTTTATATGGAGTTTTTGCTTTTCTTAAGAGCTGGATACTAAGCTTTAGGATGAATTAAAATTTCTTTTATCTTTGTTGGTTTACCTTCTTTTACGTACTTAATAAATTGTTTTTGCCGCATAAATAAAACTGAAGTTTTTTAGTTAAAATCTTCAATAAAAATATTTGTTTGACAAAAAGTATATTTTTTTAATTTTTTGCAATTTTTGAACATTTAGTATTGACTTGGAAAGTTTTTTCATGAAAAATGTCTAGCAACACTGCGCATAATCGTCTCAAAAGACAAAATATTCCGCAGTCAATTATGATCGGTTAGTTAAGCGGTGAGCAATGTTGTAAATTCATTTCTTTAAATTACCTTCTAGTACAACTTACAAATTTTTTACAGTTTCCGACTTGAACGAATAGATTAAAAATGCTTAAGGAGGTACTATATTTCAGGTATGGAATCGAATGCTAAAATAAATTAAGAACTGAGTACAAAATGTGTTTCTAAATGTTCCATTTTATAAAGTCTATTTTTGTTTAGCAAAGTAAAATTTAAACGGTTTATGTTTCGTTTTAAATGAAATTTGTAGTTATGTGAAGATTCGATTCTTTTTTGAAGGTTACGGTTTTTAGGTCGAAAAAACGTTTTTTTTTGGGGTGGGGGGGGGGGGGGGGNGGGGGGGGGGGGGGGGGGGGGCGGAAATAAAAATTTGGCAACACTGCCGTTGAGCAACCATTAGTGCGTTTCTGTAAGAAATCGACTAAATTCTCGATCGAGATAGTACCCGAATAGTCGCTCAGCTATATGAAAATCTAAAGCGAAAATTTTCAAAAATTTTAAATTTGGATATTTTAAGTGCCAAATTTGAAATTTGGATATTTATCCCCCGCCTGTCAAGGTCGGGATCTACGACGTTTTCACGAATACAAATTTCTATAGGGGGAATGTCCAGAAGTGCCTGTATTGCTACTTACCTAGGGCAGCGAGAGAATTGCTCTCATTGTGTATACAGTTGCTTACCATTGCACCTTTTGCTAGGTTGAGAAAATAGGATTCAAAATCAAGCGTCTTCAAACAAATCAACGTGGCGTAGGTGAGTATAGGTCTAACTCGAATGTATCGTGTGCGGCAACGCAGCACTAGTCTTTCCCAGTAGAATGCCGCTTTGATTTCTTTCCTTCTCCATTCTTTGGTATTCCTTTTTCAAGAAAATTTGAAGTCGAGAGCCACACCATAAAACTTGACCCTTTAAACAATCGTATATGTACCATTGAGTGAAGAAGTTCCAAAGCTATTTCTCTTATGTCACAAAGTAAACAGAACTAGTTCAGTTATGGCGGGATTAACCCCCAGGCTGGGTTTTCCGCCCAGATTGCTAGGCTTTATATGGCAACAATCCTACTTACCATCTAGGTGAGCTTCCCTACCCTAAAAGGATTACAAAGCCATCTGGATACGCAACAAGTTTAGTGGCTTTCGTTTTTATGCGAGGCACAAATTCATTCAGCACAAGATTCCATAACAGACAGGCTTCATGGATTTTTCCTAATTAATATAAGGTCGATCCAGATAACAATGAAAATTTCTAAAGGAATATGGTATATATTCCACATCCAGATCAAGAAGGGCTGCCTTCGCAAACTATTTGTGGTGCAGCGGTTTTGCTCCAACTACTCACTTCGTGTGCGGCAATTTCAAATAATTTACCTTTGAGCCAAGCATGTTGAGCCATTGCTAAAATTTTTGGGAGTAAGTCAGCGCGTGAAGTGGATATCGCAGGATACAGGGGCTGCTTTAAAAGTTCTTCCATCACCTTGAAGTGAAATGTAGAGAGAGAGTGCTGTGTCGAAAATCTTCCTAAAAGTTAAAAGAAAATTAAGATGAATTACTTCTTATTAAAATGAATAGAAAAAAAACGGCAACTACCAAGAAATGCAATGAACTACTGAAGCTGGTTCCAACGAACATGAAAACAAATGAGGACGCTTACAATTCGAGTATCTCAATGTCTTCCACCTCCCTCCTTCAGTGCTATTTCTTAATCAAGTAATTTTTCAGCTAAAATACATCCAAATGCGAGAAAAAATCTACCATTAAAAATCGCTTATTTTTCTTAAATCTCCCATCTACGCAAAGCTGAAGCTGCGAAGACAAAGAAAACAAGGAGCTTAAGTAAACCTCTTTGCCCAACATTTTCATTCATGTCAACAGCAGCGCCAAGCCAGCTGATGAAACAGGTGAAGCGTGTTAGGAAGTAAGGAAGGAAGGAAGGAAGAAGGAAGGTGAAAGGCAGACGACAGAACGAAGGGAAACAGGACATACTATACAGAGTACTTTTCGCTTGGACACACTTTGCAAGTTGAATTGCAAAGAAAAATAAAGCGTACAAAAAGCAGGGGGAAAAACAGCATTCGCAATCGCGCAACTTCAACATTTTGAAAAGAATGAAAGAACGAAACGAACGACGCAGCAAGATGAATGTAAAGGGCGGTGAAAAAGAAGTTAATTTCTTGAAATTTTCTGCCAGCAGCAAAAGGAGCAACCAACCAATTGCTTGAATACGCATTCGCATACAAAAATTTACGCAATGGCATCACTTCTATGTGCATATGTATGTAGTATGTGTGTGTGTGTGTGTGTGGGTGGCGTTGTACGTTTGTATAAAAGCGTATTATTATTTACGTGCATTTTAGAGAAAAACTGCAAGTGAAAGAAAGTGAATTGCTGAATGGATAACTGTCGGCGAGTGAATGAGGCAAATGAATGAATGAATGAAAGGCAAGTCTACAAGTCAGCGAAATGAAATGAAATGAAATAATTATACTACAACATATACATACATACATATACACATTTAAGTAATTTATTAATTGTACATGTCTGTGTTAGCAAACAATTACGGTGTCTGCCCTGTTGGACGCGAAACGAGCAAAAGTTAAAAGCAAATGCGGGGCAGGAAGTGGAGGAGCCTTTGCTTGCTTGCCATACACAGAGTCTAAATGAACGAAAATATTTAGGAAGATAATATACGCACAGGTGTGTATGGTGCGATATGAGAGTGTCTCACCAAAAAAAAAAAAAAAACTTCGCGGACTAGCTCAGGACTTTTCGCTACTAGTTCAGCACCAGTTTAGAACTAATTCAGGTCTAGTTCAGGCCTAGTTCTGATATATTTTGGGGATAATTAAGGACTTTTTCGGGTTCATTTAGGGACTAATTAGCAAGCAGTTTCAGACTAGTCCAGAAATTTTTCGGGTCTACTTCGGGCCCGTTTCGAAACTAGTTCGCAATCATCTCGACACTCGTTTGGGGATAGATAAGAACTTGTTTAGAGCTAGTTGAGAACTTTTTTGGGCCCATTTCGGGTCTAGTTCGGGACCATTTCAGGATTAGTTTGGGACACAGATGTTTGTTTAAACATCAAATTTCATAAGTACTCACGCCTTTTTTAGTTTTTAAAAATATTTTTTCCTGGTAATCAACTCAGACGACAAAAGATTGTAAGCTTAAAAGGTCTGCCTAAAAATGTTTGAATATTTTATAATTGGAATCAAATGCTATTTTAAAATCGGTTCAGCTCACGTAAATCTTAATGTAAATGTATGTATGTATTTCTCCAAAATAAAATGGCGAAAGTTTTAAATATTTTGGGATTTTAAATTTCATAATTCAGCTGTTAAAACGGTACCGATTTTTTTTTGTAAGGATAGGGATGCACCCTAATAAGTACATTAGAGCGGGTCAAATTTTTTGGAAGATGCGCGTATAGCATTGGACGATTCTACGTATAACTCTAAGCAAATTTGCTGAAGAAACCATGGGTCTAAAATCAATTTGAAATTTGCCAAATTGCGAAAATAGGTTTCGAAGAAAATGTGAAAATTTTCACTGTTGAGCCCTCTGGTGGAAGTTTGAAGAAAAAGATAAGTGCAGAAATAGATTCCTCGTACCAAGTAACCCTTTCAGAAATTTTTTATAAAAAATTTAAGCACGACACTACAGAAAAATGCTAAGAAACCTATTCGCCATTTGGCAAACAAAATCAATGTGGATTTTAGACCCATGGTTTTTTCGTGCACGTATAATCCTACAAATTGACCCGCCCTAATGTACATACATATAAATATGCCCATATGCCTGTGTGTGGGCTTTCAGTACGGAAGATGCAAATTAAGCTTATGTATTTCAAAAGTTGTCAATTGATAAAATGGTACAAAAGTTACAAATAAAATTATGCCCTCAATAAATTATCCCTTCGATATTATATCTGCATAGCTGCAAATGATTGCAAGGATGTCGTGTGTGTATGTGGGTGGCTGATGCCATTTACGCAACTTTACCCAGCGCTTACAGGTGGCATTTATCCAGAGGGCTGGAAGGAGCTCTAATTTTTCACATAGACGCTGATTAACCTGCTCATAAGAAACTGAAAAGATAAAGAAATACTTCTTTTAAAAGCAATTTCCCTTCCCCGGCATCGAATGAGCTTTTAACAATGTGCCAAACGTTTAATGACTCGATCAGATCGTGGTTCAAACCCGCCTAATGAGGCTAATCTACCGACAGACAGAGTGGTATGAAGCACCTCGCCAGGTTGGATACCCTCTACATACAAGATACGCAGCGTAACTTTTCTCGACATTGGAGTTGTTCGTTTGAAAATTTGTATCTTCTTATTTGGCGCTGTAACCGCCTATGGGATTTTGACAAATTTATATTAGATTCAAGTATTCGGACCTGATCGTAGTTAGACGAGAAATCTTTCGTGGAAATCTAACGCCCAATAAAGCGTGCATTGCTGCATAGTGCTATGGGTCCGAGATGGGTATTTTGCCCAGAGTAAATTAATAAATATTTTGTGGTCTCCTAATATGGAGAAATTCGATAGAAAGCCTCTAACCGCTCATAATGCGCTTAAAATTGGTCAGAGAGTGCCTGACCTTATTAAGTCTTGATCGGAAGAGTCTCACGTCAGTTTAGCGAGTCTTGGACGAAAACTACAACGCGAGTAATCGCAAGGCCGTTCTGATTTGCTCAAAATGCTCTTTAAAAAGGTAAAAGGAGGTCTTTATGCTTACTAAACCGCATTCATATCTGATCTCAACTACCGAAGCCACCTGGAGTATGATCGTGTTGAGACAAGTTTTCGCTGAGTTTACAGAAAGACTCGCGAAGAAAAATCCTGGCTCATACTTCGTTACTAACCCTGAGCAACTTTCGTAGCTTAACTTTGGCCATCTAAGTCACTCTATCATTGGATTGCTGCATTTCATCGATTGGGTAGTGGGTACACAACTGGGTACAACCATGGAAGCCTAGATAGATAGACATTGGTTGAGGTATGAACTGCGATCAGGAGTTCTATTGTGCTCTCTTTCTCCTTAAAACACCTCACTCAGTTCTAGTTCCCGTAGGAAGTCCAAAAGATTCTTTGGTACTGACCCGAGGTATTTCTCACGTCTTCTCACCATGGCTCAGAAATCTCAGCTGCATCATCACAGAACCTGCATATATTATCGGATCAGATCCCGAGTTTACGTAGGTGACCTCTTAATCTGCAATGACCTTCTAAGATACCTGTTAAAATTCTTAGTTTATACTTTGGGAGATTAATAAGTTTATCGTATATTTCCCTATTGTAGCCTCCCAGTAACTTCTTTGCCTGTCACAGCCCAGGGGCAAGAATGAGAGAATACATCGTGGCCCAGGGGTTTGATGCCAATGTTGTTCTCTGCTGATTCTCTCTTCTCTCCTAAGCTCTTCTATATTGGTGGGCAAAGAAGACTCGGGGCCTATTGCTGTTGTAGCTGCAGCGTGACTGTGTCCTCATTACCTTCTATGCCCTTGTGGCCCAGCACCCAGACGAAGAAGATCTTATTGACTGCCGATACGGCAAGAACCATTGTGGACTTGATAGAAGCTTAACCCAAGTTGCCTGTTAGGTATTTCGCTGGACGTAGAGCCGAAGACGAATCTTGCTTGAGAGTCCCTTCTGGTGTCATATTAAACGAACAAAATACTTTAATTGTCTAAGCTAGAGAATGATGCGCTGAGAGGCCTGGCACTTAAATACACCACTAAAACATCTTCACCTAAACACGATTGGAACTTGCCTGGTCTCGAAAAATACTTATAAGGTCAATCCTTTGTCAGTTTTGTTGTTGGTGTTTCCGACAGGGTAGGAGTGTGATGTAATGTGGAACGATTTTCCGCCATCCCTTGTTCGAAAACTAAAAATGACACTGAAGATGACACAACGCCGAAACTGGTTTGTCTCCAAACCAAATTTGACAAGAGATGACGGAAAATTGTTCCACATTACATCGTAAATCCTTTGCTTGATAGAGGGCTTCATTGACTGTTACCAGATTTCCTACACCGCATCCCAATAACTAGCTTCGGCGCTTGAATCCACTTTATTGTTACATATTTTTTGGTAGAGCAGCGTCCACAAAAGAACTCCGCATAAGGCTTTTTAGTTGTCCATCGTTTCTCAAGTTCTATGTGTGGATGTATATATCGGGGTTAGCGTTGAAACTATAACGCCTAAAATCCTTGATGAGAAGTTCTACTATACAAGCGGATCGGAATTTTCCAACTGACCAAATTCTATCTTATTATTATTATTATTTTTCCAATACGAATTAGATGTATGTGCAATCTAAATATCGATTATTTTATACATAACATAACTATAAATATTATCGGAAACTTTAACTATGACAGTTTTAATATCGATACTTTTTGTCGATAACGATATAATCTAAAATTTCAGTATGAGGAGTTTTATCGATAACAATAGCGATATTGTAACGCTAGAAAAAACTGATCTGATACCGCTAGAACTCGAGAGATACAAAGAATAGAGAGTAGAAAACACCAAGTTTGAATATAATCGATTTTTGAATTAGTTGTTACTTTATCGATAATTATGAAAATATAATATTCTGTGTCGAGAATTTCTATCGCTAACGATAAGAAGTTCAATTTCTATATGGATTATTTCGTCGAAAATATAACAAAGACAGCGGAAAAATAATTTTCGATAACGATAACAAAATTTCGTCACAAGAAAGAAACATATAACACCGCGCAACAAAAAATTTGACAAGCTATTTATAATGAAACTGCGTCTATAACTTTTCTCTCTGATGTCAGAATTTTTTTAAGAGCTTTAAATTTCAAAAATGTGATTAATTCAAAAAAAATATTTAAAAAATTTAGTGAAAATCATAAAAATTCAAATATTTAAGGTTACAAGGGCGATTAGATATTCAAACAGCCATTTTAAATATTTTAATTTTTTTATGCTAATAAAGTTAGAGAATTTTTCAAAAATAAACGTTTCTAATTTTCAAGGATATTCAAAGATAAAATTTTAAAAGGACATTTTGAGTACTTATCTGGCCCTGTTGTACAAAAAAATAATCCTTTAAAATTCTACAGAATTTTCTCTTTTATTTGATACCCGAATTTTTTATTTACATTCATACGATAATTATAAATTTTACGTCACAATTCAAGAAAAATAGTCGATATTAAGAAGCCTTAAATCTTTAAATATATGTGCATATAACTTTATCGAATTTCCAAATTATAGAATTCGATTTTCAGTCTTAAAGAGCTTTCATTCGTTTTTAATCTCAGGGTTGCTTTCATTCTGAGAAATTCATTTATGTGAATTCAGCTGTTTCCAGTTAGTAGAATCTCTCCATGCGCATTTATTTTCAATGTAGGATTTCTGCAAACTTTAATTAAAAATCTCACAAAAAAAACTAAAAAAGCAAAGTAACAGGAGAATGACATCAGCAAGAAAAAAGTAAATAAACTGAAAATGGGTAATCATAAGAGTCTAACAAAAGTAAGGTATACGGCAGGAAAAAAAATACAATTTTCACTGGAAACTTGCATGGAGCAAAATAAATCAATAAAAGAAAAATAGCTCGCAACGCCTTTTAACGTTTTTCTCGCACATTTTTCCCTTTGTTATACAATTTTGTCACAGTTTTTATTGCAAATTTAACACCATCTACTTATCCGACGCAATGGATATGGAGTAAAGTGACGACGCAGCGCCAAGCAACAGCGCTTCATAGACGCCAACGACAGTGACAGCGACAGCGACAGCGACAGCGACAGCGACAGCGACAGCGACAGCGAGTGCATGGAGCGGAAAACAAACAATGGCCAACAATAATATTTCCACTCATTCACTTCCACTTCAGTCAGCACACTTAGCAGATAGCAGAGTTTTTTTTTTTGCTTTTGTTTTTGCTGCAGTTACGTCCTACTCATTTTGAAGTAAAGGCTTTCATCCTAGATTGACCCAGTTTTAGATAGATTGCATTGCGTTGCATTGCGGCTATTGTAGTCGCCGTCGTCGTCGTCGTCGTCGTCGTTGACAAGCGGAGTATCATGAATAAAGTGAACGGAAAAAATTTAAAAACAACAAAAATAGCACACACACACACACGGGTGAGATGAATGACTAAGCTTTCCAAACTAAAGAGCACAAAAATACAACCCACGCGCATGCGGTGTGTTGGCGAAGCGCAAGGACATCCCACAGCTGAGCGAGTGACTAGCTAACTAACTAACTGACTGACTGACTGACTGTCTAAGAGACTAGCAGGTGACCCCTGCTAGCAGCTGACTTGCATACAAAGCAAAGCAAGTGGACTAAAAGAATGCTGTCGGGCGTCCAATTGCGTCAGTGACAGCACCTCGGCGGCGCGCCAACAACATCAACAAATGAAGCTGAAACTGAAACTGAAGCAGAACAACAGCACTCAGAAGGTGACACCGAGTTGCAGGTACAGGAGTGATGTAACAGCGGGTGACAGGCTCGGGCAAGCATTGGATTGGCGCAAAGCAGGTGGCAGACGGACGACGACAATGCAACACAATGGCATGTGTGAGGAATTGACGATGGCACAAAACATGACACATGATTGTGAATAGCTCGGCTGGTGAATGTAAGTAGCGCAAGTGGGCGGAAGGATAAGAAGACAAATGGAAAGGAAATAAAAATACAAAAAAAAAATTAAACGACACTAACTATTATGGAGCTGGAGTTAGGTACGGGATCAGCTAGTTTGAGTAGAGCTTTAAGTGAAACAGTGCAGAAATAAATCAAAATCGTTAAAGGACTCTGAAAAGCAAGGAAATTGGGACAGTTTATGGAGCGTATGAATGATATATATAAGCAAATGTCAGCCGAAACAATGCAGGAAAAAACGTAAAAGTGTTGATGTTGTAGAATTGAGCGGCAGTGGCTAACCGAGCAGAATCTCTCAAAGGGAAATACGCAAGATAGAGCAAGGAAATAAACACAAAACGTAAGGCAGTGAAAGCGTTTTTGTTACATTTCGTTCTTACAGCCTTACAAACCTCTTTACCTCATCATGGCTTTTCGAAAGGTGCGGCGCTTTCCGGCAAGCTGAAAATTTCTAAATGCTGAAAACTAACATCACTAATATGACTGAACCCAAGGTGAACTTAACAGGTTCCCTGTCCCCCGTTTTTTCTGGATTCTTTATCTGATTTGATATTATTTCACATGTGATACATTGGATAGACAACCTGTTCCGGGAGGAGGAAGCATCAAAACCGTTGATGTTATCACACAAAGTGGAGCGACCTACGATTTTACGCCGACTCCGAACGGCGATTGTATTTTTATTTTTTGAGAAGCTGTTTTTCATGGCAGAAATACACTCGGAGGTTTGCCATTGCCTGCCGAGGGGCTACCGCTGTTACGAAAGAACCTTTTTTCTATACATATATATTTTTTTGCGATGTTGCCCAAGCACAGCGGCCGCCACACAGTGCCTTGTCCCATAGGCAAAATTCAAATAAAATAAAGCGCTTAGAATATTTAAGTAATATTCATTTTTGTAAAGCTATCATAGTACCTTTAATAGATTAGTAAGTTTAATTTACCAACTCTTCTGTTTGTTAACAGAAGGGAGCGCTAAAGTCAGAAAATTTTTGAGGTAAAACCGTTGAATGGAAAAATTATTTTTTACTGTGTTGCAAAAACAAATTTCAAAAATTCAGTTTTTAGTGTATTACTATGAAACTTAATAGTACAAAAAACAGAAATAATTTTTTTACATAAATGCTTCTTATGGAAAAGTTGTTTGTGCTATCGAATACTTTTGAGATGCTTTTTTTTTGGAATTCCCAAAATTGCTAAAGTTTGGTAGAGTGAAATAAAAAAAAATTAAAGAGTGCCTAGTTTTTTATTTACTAATGTTATAAGTTTTGAAGAGCTTTAATAGAATCTGTGAAGAAGTTTTAATTTTTTTTTGCCGAAATTGAAAAAATATTTCTTAAGTTTCAAAAAAAGTTACAAAGAGCTAAGTTTGTGGTGTTGCCAAAATTGCAAAAAAAAAGGTATTCAACTTTTTTTTTTAACTACAATGAATAATGAACCTAGTTTTGATGGAGTGTATAATTTTTATTAAATGCCGATAAAAATAAAAAAAAATTGGAAGTAATCACAGTTTTTTTGCTGCGGAAACCTTAAATTTTTACAAAATTAAAAACAAAACAAAAAAAAAATATTTTTCATTTAGATTCTTCGTTAAGAGACCTAACAGCTAGTAGGAAAAAAAAAATAAAAAAATTTCTGCCGGAAATCGGAAGTTTAGTATTTTTTAAAACAAATACATTTTTTCATTTTACAAAGACAAAAATATTGACTAATATATAAAAATCCGGTGGAAGGAAACTGAAAGAAATTATGCGAGATTAAATTTGAAATCTTATTTATTGACCAAATTTAGAAAAAATTTTATTTATTAAATTTTTTTTCAATAACTCATCATCTGATTCCAAATGAAACAAAATTTGCCAAGAGTTAAAAAGTTTAACTTTATAAGTTATTATTAGTTTTTAGTACATTCTAATCACAAATGTAGCTAAAATTTAGTTTTTGAAAAAAAAGGATATATGGGGAGGTAGTCATGTCCTTGCACCGAACAAAATGAAATTGGCTGCAGAGCTTAAGGATATGATTGCACAGACAGCTATCAATTTTTACTCTATTCTGTTTAGAATTGTTGCTTCAAATCTTTCTTAATTTACATATTCCGAACGAGCACACAAATTTTAAATTTTCTGCGATAACTCCCCTAATTTTGCCGATTTACTGTATGGGGGGCGGGTCGAAGCACTGTGCGCCATGTCCTCTATACTAAGCGAAATTGCTTAATAGGCGATGTGTGAGTAGGTGACCCAAAACCTAAGCATGCGAAAACTTTGAAACGACAACTAACTATGTATGTATCAGGGATGAAAAATGGAAATTTCAGATTGTACCTAATATCATAAAATAAATGTACCTAAATGAGGCAGATTGTACCTAAAAAAAGTTACATCATTCATTTGTAGTTTTTTTTTTTTTAATTTTATTTAGGGGCTGTCCATATATTACGTAAGGGAGATTTCGCCACAGGGATACGTCGTACTTCTTTTTGGCACCCTGAAATTGTGCATATGGAAACTGTGCATACGAAATAATGCATATGAAAAAAACCGAAATAATGCATACGAAAAAAACCGAAATAATGCATATGAATAAAACTGAAATAATGCATATATGCACAAAACCGTAATAATGCATATTAGAAAAACCGAAATTATGCATATGCACTCTTTCGGTTTAAAACCGAAATAATGCATATGACAAAAACCGAAGTAATGCATACATGCACAGTTTCGACTCAAAACCGAAGTAATGCATATGACAAAAACCGAAATAGTGCATACATGAAAACGAACTTTTTTCTGAGTAGGCGGCCTTCGGCCGCGCTTAGGGATTATAACCCTTACTAAGTAGAATTCTCCTTTCTGTGTTGCCGGAAAAGAAGGGCGCAAGTACTTTTGCGCAGAACTTCTCTCTGCGTAGGCGGACTTCGGCCGCGCTTAGGGATTATAACCCTTACTAAGTAGAATTCTCCTTTCTGTGTTGCCGGAAAAGGGGGCCGGAAGTATTTTTGCGCAGAAATTCGGTTCAAAACCGAAATAATTCATATACGAAAGACGAAGGTATGCATACATGCACAGTTTCGGTTGAAAACCGAAATAATGCATATGAAAAACCCGAAGTAATGCATACATCCACAGTTTCGGTTGAAACCGAAATAATGTCTAAATGCATAGTTTCCATATGCGCAACTTCGGTGCCCCCTTCTTTTTCACTCAAAGGTATTTCATTTTCACAGTCCACTTAAATTTCTTCTTGATTCACCCACTTAATAATATCCTCTGTTTCATTTTCTGTGATGACACATATGAGCTCTCGCCCGCGTCGTGAAATTATCCTCTTTGCTCTTCGACGCTGAGGCTCAGAAAAGATCAAGTGAAGCTTTTTGTGAATGCTTATTGCCTTATTTGATGCAAAGTACTTACTACATACATTGCATATTCTCTCCTCAAGTTGGTCATTCACTGAGGGACAAAAAAATGATAAGGTATACTTTTGTAAGTGCACGGAATAGTCACTTTCAGTGCCATTCTTAGGAATAATGGTATGAAATGATCATTTTCTTGTACTTCTGTCGGAGAAGGTACTGTCAACATTGATTGACAACAAAGAGTAATAGGTGGTGGACAAAAACCGGTTTGAAGAATATCTCGAAAATTACCCGAAAGGTCTTACGTAATATATGGACAGCCCCTTATAACAGGAATACAAAAGACGGATTTACTTTACACATGATTAGGTGTTTATTAACTGGGCCTATATCTATAGACTATAGTCTAATGGGAATCGTAGAAGCGTTGTTTTTGTCTACTGAAAATTTTAGCGAAAAAAAAACAAAAAACACATTTTAAAAACATACACTTTAAAAGATATTTCTTTATCCAGCTTTTTATAAAACAACAGGAAAAGTCTGCTAATTTATCCGACTCCTTTTGAAAGGTGCAGCAAGTGCTTATTGTGCAAATTGCCTTAAGTAACTTCGAAAGCATTTTAAATATTTGTATGTTTGTATTTTCAGAATTAAAAAAGCCAATATGGGTCAGATAGCTATAGTTCTCATCTAAAGAAAATATGAAATTTGAAGACATCCTTGACACTGGACTGTATGGGCGAATAAAAACTGGTTTTCATTATGTCATATTTTGACAACAAAATTTGTCGACATATTTTGACACAACTTTCTTTCCTTTATAACTACCTTTATCCATGATATTATGGGCCAAAAAGTTACAAATAGCCGCTTTAACAGCGCATGTACACGTCTGAAAGCCTATTCTGATCTAAATCAATCAAAATACCATTTTTAGACCCATTTGACAATTTGTTTTCACTCATTTGACCGTAAATGCCATTGAATCAATAGAAGAAACAAAAACTACGAATTTTAGGATAGCTAAGTAAAGTGTTAATTTTTCGTAGTGGCTGCTCTAAATGCAATGTAAAATGTTTAAGTTAATACATAATATTACTTTTTTAATTTCTTCCTATTGGCCACTTTTCTTTATAATTTTTTATTCTTCAAAATGAAGGCGAAATTTTCCCGTGCCTGTAAGTAAATATATTAGCACGGTAAAGGAAAAAAATACTAAAAATGCATCTGATCAAATGATGATTGTACCTAAAATCTAGTGACTGTACCTAAAGTACCTTTAAGTCATCAAACGTCGGAAAAAGGTACAATTGTACCTACTTTTTCATCCCTGGTATGTATGTAGAATCAGTCAGTGACGCGCACAAGCTACCTTGTCCAATAGCCGCCGCAGCTGTGCGCAGTTTAGAACTCATTCCTTAATCAGTCTCATCACTTGCTTGCCTATCACGATTTTCATTCGGCCACAAATTTTCTTTCATGAGCGATTTCAATCTTTTCATCTCAGCACATCACAGCCCCGCCCCCCCTTAAACTCATTCACTTCTCGCAATCACTTGCCGTTGAATTGTACAGCTAAATTGCATGCATTTGATTGCATCATTTAGCAATAAGGACTTTTCGATTCGACTGTCGGCTTCCAATGCTGGAAGTTGCTTGCTGCTTACTGTATGCTGTTGTCATATCCTGAACGTAAGTACTGCTATGCTCAATCTGTTGGCAGTGATCAGCTCACTCTTCCGCTGTCACATCCTTTCCCATTGCAATTGTATGTAGTTTTGCTCACTCATGCGCTCATTCATGCATGCATACCTATACTTACATACATAAATACATACGTGTGTATGTACGGCTAACTGTAATATTGACTTTGACTTTATAGGTGAATTTCCGTTGCAAAAATGGACTTGGAACTGCACACTACTGTAGTGTCCTGCACACGTTGCACGATTTCCTCTTGGCTTCTATAATTTTTTTGTGTCTGGTTCGTATGCGCATAGCTACTGCTTTTGTCGCTCTTCTATTTGTTTGTTCAAATAGTTTATTCAATTTTATTTTATTCTATTTACATTGCAAATATTTTTATACTTTGACCCGATTTTTTTTTTTCATTTTTGCGCTTAGCTCTCCCTGCCATACATATTTCCGTTGTAGTTTGGCGCATTCAAGCGTTAAAATTTGTACAAATAGCAAATCAATTGAATATCTCTGAGAATTATTTTAGTTTCTATTTGGCTATACAAATGTACTTATGTGTAGTACGCATGTAAGCGGGTTTAAAAAGTCAAATTTAACTTGAATTAAGGGAATCAGGTAATTGGAATATGTATCACAATAAGGGAGGTCAGACGAAAGAGTTTTGAGTAGGTTTTTGTTTGAAATTTTTTTGAAAAGTGTTGCCACCTGTTGGAATAGTCAAATTCACCTCAATTATACACAAGTTATTTGAAATAGATATTAATATATGGGTATCAAACCGAAGAGTGTTAAAAGATTTTCAGAACATTCTTGAGGTGTCTGAAGAGGGTTGCCACCTGGTAAAAATTACTTATGAAGTTAAATGAAAGTCAATTTGAATTGAGGGAATTAGTGAAATGAAATACGTATCATAGTAAGGGTGAACCGTCCAACGAAATTTGAGAAGGTTGCAGTTTAAAAATACTTCGAAAAGGGTTGCCACCTGTTTGAAAGTTGAATTTAATTAAACTATACGCAAGTGATATGAAACACTAAAATATAAGCTTCAAATGAAAGCTAAGAGATGTTTCGCTAAGACAAAATTTCTAACATGTTTAAAGAGAGTTGCCACCTGTCTAGAAGTTGAATTCAAAATGTTTAATAAGTTAAATTACCTACTAAAAGATGCGTCTTAGTCGAACAAGTTTAAAAAGGCTTATTGCCTCCTCCTAATACCGAAATGGTCCCGAGCAAGCCCCGTCCTTTAAGACTTAAACAATTCTTTCGCACTCATAATTATTATGAAAAGACTTTTATAATATAAGTCTCAAAATAAAAGTCTTTGAAGACTTAAAAATATTTATCTCGCTGATAATTGTTATGAAAAGACTTTTATTATATAAGTCTTAAAATAATAGTTATCGATGACTCAAAAATTTTTTTCTCATACATAATTATTATCAAAAGACTCTTATAATTCTTTCAAAAATTTGGTTGACTTTTTTAAAACTCTACCATGACATAATTATTATTCTGGGTCTCTGGTTTGCAGTCATCCAGAGCCGATTCGGCAAGTTCGATATTTAGGCGATTCTAGAGGCGATTAATCAGTGAGATCTGACTCCCATGGAAATGTGCACCAACTAGAGATTTTGCTCCTGCTTGTGCTCATAAAAAAGTTTTGCTTCTGAAAAATCTTTCAATATCAACCATAAGAAATTATTTCACCATTTGAAAGTGGGCAGCGTCGCTGAGTATATTAGGCAGCTATACTTTAAATATTGTGCATAATTTTCATTTCGAACCATCTTAACCGAACCACCCCAGCCATCGAAAAATGACTCTAACCACGCATGCCCAGGTTACCCAACGCTATTTGTCTAGTCCTTTGTGTATTGTTTTGCAAGTTTATCTAACAAAAGACACGAATAACCAATTTTCAGCAAATTTAATACCCAGCCAAGTAAGTAGCCAGGCGTTTAGTATGGACGCAAGTAACAAAAAGCACACATATATGGGTAGGCAGCTTAGGGGGGCATGCAACAAGCGGCAAACCAAAAACAAAATAATCGGGAATGGATAGTTGATGTTTTTGGATTAAGTAACGCTGGTAAAAGCGGTAAAGTGGAGCTGTCTGGATGGAAATTTGTGTATTTGTTATTACAATTTCAGGCGAGAGTGTGTGCGTATGTAGTGTAGTGCGTGGCAGGAGTGCTTTGTGTGCTTGTTGCAAGCTCTCTGCTGTCGCATACTTTACACGAACAACAAATTCGCAGTTAATTTTGAAATACAACATGTTGCTGTAGTTGTTGTTGCTGAATCTCTCATACTACTTAAATGGTGTAGTGTCCCAGTGGTGTTGTCGTTGTTGAAGTGATTTGCTGTTGCAGTTGTTGTTGCTTTACTGCTTTTACTCCAAACACATTATTAAGTGGCTCTCTGCTGTTTGTTGTTGCTGTTGCATTGCCTGAAGCTTCTTTAACACATGCTCACATACATGGTGCGTTCATTTGTTGCACAGCATCAACACACACACACACACACATAAATGCACACAGCGGCTGACAAAAAGTGAATACCATAGATGCGTGTTGCATGCCACCACCTGCTGTGTTGCATACGACCACCTGCTAGTATGTATAAAGTTTTTGTTTTTGATGAATTTTCGTAATTAAAGCTTTCATCAGGAATATTGAATTAAACGGTAAATGGCAAAATGCAGCAGCAACAACAGTGAAATTAGTTGGTGATTGAGTGAAGCAGAAGTCTACTTTTAGGAGTCTGTCCCCAATGTATGCCGGTATTTGCATGCCAATTATGCCACAGCCGCTGCTTTTGCATATAAATCGAGTGCAATTTTCCAAGATTGCAAGGCCAACATCATGCATGTACGTACGTGTATACCAGAGGTCTGTATTGGCAGGCGATTTCGCTAACTGTGAAGAAGTTTTCTTGCAAAGAAATAACTTGACTTCTTTCTTAACTTTCTTAAAATAATACTTACTGAAATAGAGAGAAACACAAAAAGAAAATACGTAACAGTGAGACTCCTTCAAAGGCATTTTCTTGAGCAGGTAAATTTTAATTTAGCGAAAAGCAACAACTGAAGGTTTAAGCAACCGGTAAACTCCAGGCAATCAATTGCGGCTAAAATTTTTGGAAACTGTATTCGGATGCGGAATTGTATGTGAAGCAGAACAAACTATACACGAAAAATCCACAAAAACAGAGAATACCAAAAAATTCTGAAAAACCAAATGCAAAAATGTCGCAAAATTACATGCAAAAATTACAACAAACTTACGAGAAATACAAAAGCTTGTTACAAATTCTTTGAAACGTTTTGAAAAAACTCAAACAATTTCAAAAAGACCCGGAAAAAACATAATACAAAAACTGCAAAAGCCAAAAAAATAGAAATTCGGGAGTATTCCAAAGGACGCTGATGCTCTGTCAAATAGCAAAAAAGAAAAAGACTAAACCACACGTAAAAAGACTTTGAAAGACTCTTAAAAACTCCTATACGTACAAAAACCTGAAAAAACATAAGAAATTAAAAAAAATACAAAAAAGTTTCAAAGCATCTCAAACAAAATTTTAAATACTCCAAAGTGCTTGGAAAATCTTTAACAATTTTTCGGAAAGTATCCAGCAGACCCAGATTCACAAAAAAAAAAAATTTAAAATATTCCACATAATCCGAAAAAATAAAAAAACCATGAGAAAGCGCACAAAGTCCCAAAAATACCTATAAAACTTTGATAGTCACTTAAATTAAAACTCTCAAAATTCAAAAAAAAAAACATGAAAAGTTAAAAAAATAAAATCCAAAAAAGTTTCAAAGCATCTTAAAAAAATTGTAAATACTTCAAAATTGCTCGAAAAGATTTGAACAATTTTTCGGAAAGTATCCAGGAGACCCAGAATTTACTAAACAGTTCCAAAATACCCCAAATAATCCGAAAAATAAATTGCAAAAAGTCAAAAAATACTAAAACACCTAAAAAAAATTCGGTGGGTTCTTAAATTAAAATTCCCAAAAGTCCAAAGACCCCAAAAATTATAAAAAATAAAAAACATAAAAAAAAAGTTTCAACGAATCTAAAAAAAATTCAAATACTCCAAAGTGTTTTGAAAAAAATTCAACAATTTTTCGGAAAGCATGGAGGAGACCGAGAATTCACCAAAAAATTTCAAAATATTCCAAAATAATCCGAAAAATAAAAATAAATCTAAGAAATCGCGAAAAGTAAAAAAAGACTAAAAAACAGCGAAAAAGACTTTGATAGGTACTTAAATTAAAACTTCCAAAAGTCCAAAAATCATAAAATCGATGGCTGAGTGGAAGATCGACCTATCTCGGCAGCCAGTTCGAAAACATTCTATCTCAAAAAACTTTTCAAGAACGCCCTATTTCAGAATTCATTTCAAAAACGCCCTATCCCAGCTGCCGATTCAAAAACGCCCTATATCAACATATTTTCAATACATTTTGAAGTGAGATAGGGCGTTTTTGATCAGAATTTTGAGATAGGGTGTTTTTCAATTAAATTCTGAAATAGAGCGTTCTTGAAAAGTTTTTTGAGATAGAGCGTTTTCGAACTGGCTGCTGAGATAGGTCGATCTTCCACTCAGCCATCGAAATATTCTAAAAAATCCAAAAAAAAGTTTCAGACAAACTAAAAAATTTAAATACATACTCGAAAGTTTTTCGAAAAAATTTCAACCTAAAAATATCCGCTTCTTCAAGTGAACGTGCTAAAAGTGATTCAGAGCGGAGTTATGCAGACGTCTAACACGCCATGTTTACATACCTACATACATAGGTACATACATATATACATGTGTGCGCACTTGTTGTCACATAACTCACAAAAATTTCCCAACACATATTCTCCAAAAAAAAAAATCCATTCAAAAATTATGATATGAGTTAATTTCATTTGAATGCAGCAACGACGTCAAAGTTAGTTAGTTGGTTGCCTGGCTGCTTGATGGCTGGTAGTATGTATGTGACATCGTGAGAGCTTTTGTCGAGAGTTAATAAGGGATTTACGGTTACTTGCACACATATGTACATATGCATACACCCACCGAAATTTTAGCCACCTACTTCTTTCCTTCACTTACGTCCTTCCGGTTTGTACCGGTAAGTATAAATGACTCTTCATATACACACATATACATACATATGTTGATATATGCGTAGTGTGCTTTTGCTGCTATTTGGCTTCACATTTGTGTTGTCGGCTTTCATCAGCAATATTTTGAACTTATCAGCGTCTGGCAGGCGTCTGCGATTTATTAAAAATTTTGTAAAGGAATCCTTTTGTTTTCGCTCACTCGCAACGCAACACAACGAAACTTTCTCCCGGCGACTTACCGCTTTTCCTGCTCCTGCCTTACTTGAATTCTTTGCCTTGCGGCGTGCTTTTATGTTTTAAATACTCATAATATGAAAATCATATTGAAATTCTTGCAATTATTTACATTCATTTAGCTTATTAAGTCAAAAGTGCTTTCACTTAGAGTTCATTGATAAGGGATCCTTTGTTATTTGCTGAAGAATTTGCGCTGCTGGAAGCTTTATTTGTGGATTTATATGGTGAAAGGCTGGTTGCGAAGCAATTTCATACTTTTATTAATTTGAGGTGCTGTTGTGAGTTTGATATAATTAAAGTTGAGGGTAGGAGCTGTAAAGGCAATAAATAGAAACACAACAGCGTCACGATAGGTGTCCTTCAAGGCAACTTGACTAAATGCTTTTTCACGAACATTATCCATACCAAAGCTATTAGAAGTACATACCTCAAAAATATCTCAAAACAACTTCTTCCATATCAACATTAGGACGTGCATAGTCTTAAGGGGTACCCTATGCGTTATTTTCAGTAGCTTTCCCTAAATATTTTTCGCCGAGAAAGTTTTTTAAGGCTTGTGATGTAACGGGTACAGCGGACGGCTTCCATAAATAGTCTTTTTCAACCCAAGTTTCTCCATAGACCTTGAGATGAGTGATAGCGGGTCAGGAAAGATAAATTCAACCAAAACGCAAGTGGGTCACGATCTGATCGATGTGTTGGAGAAGAGGGTTCTGTATATAAATTGCTGTAAGCCTTAAGTTTGGGCTGCTATATGTACTTCGGAAGCAAGTTTCAAGTGAAGGCCACCAGTAGGTGTTAAAAAGGCAGTCAACTAGCTGTCCATTAGTGTGAAACTGCTAGGAAATGTCAGCTATTTTTTGAAATACAAACTGTATTCTCTGCCCAAGTTTAATTGATAATAATAGAATACAAATTGTTCTAATGTGTGTTAGGCCACGGTTTTATACTTGCATCATTTGGGTATCTGCGGTATGTGCGACATCTATGGAGTCGGTTAACCAATCATTATAGGTACAAAGGTTCCCTGCCATCTTCTGAGCTACTTTTGACTAGATATGCCTATAGTCGGCGCTGCCTTAAGGTCTCATCAGGCAAAGTTGCAAGCTCGTTTTGGCCGGTGGTTGAGCGTCAACGCTTAAAGGGGATTCTAAGGCTAATGAAGTAGCAGCTCTCGATCCTGTTACAAGTCTTAGTCGGACACTGACTAAAAATAATTCTTACTTAGATTTGTTTAACATCAATTTCGGTCTTATTGCAGCTGATAGCCTCTGCAATATACCAAATATATGTAGGCTGACTCCGGAACTCCTCATCTCAAAGCAGTTTCGCCCAAGATGAAACTGCATCGGAAAAATATACAAAAGAAATGAAATCCTTAAATTCTAGTAGGTCATTCTTAGTAGAGACATTTGCAAAGAGCTCAAGCCAATATCGAACTTAATTTCCAACCCCGGAAAATGCAGGACGAGTAAATAAAGGCATGACAATGAGCCTACAAAGCATCAACTTTACTAAAAAAAAAATTTAACTCCTTTTAATTTTGAACGTGCCAATTTCAAGTCTGTATGTACCAGCATGTGTGTCGACTGTCATCGCCCACACTAATGAAAAGGAAACTTTTTACACAGCTTGCGAGAGCGTGTGTGAGATGAAAGAGTTAAAAAGGTTAAAAGCATACGTGAGCGGGACGAAAAGAGGCACTAATGTAGCAGTGAATCGTCAGCATTGAACTAACAGGACAATTCTCAGTAAGATAGTTGAAAGTCTTTTGTAAGGCAACTGAAAGACAGTTGAGTGAGATAATTTGATAGAACTTGCTTATTCTGGCACGAAGGTCGTACAAAAAAAGGTCCGTGGCCAACTTTCAGGGTAAAAAGCTATTTTTATAGAAAATACATTTTACTCGCGCTGCTCCAAAAGCCACAATGACCGAGTGAGCCAAACACTAGCATGCAATTCGAGAGATATGAAGTTCGAGACCTCGGGCAGTGAAATTAGTATTTTTATTTTTTTGAGTAAATTTTTTTTTTAATTTTCAGATTTCATTGTTTTAAAAATATGTATATAAACATATCTTTTAAACTTCCTTTTGTAATTTAGTCTTTTAATTGTTAAATTTTATTGTTTTAAAAAGAAAACTATTTCTTCCTTTAATTTTTAGGTACCTATTTGGCTTTTGTACGGTTTTTGATTGTATTTATTTTTATTTTTTAAATGAAATTTTCTTTTAATTTTTAGATTATATTATTTAAAAATAAAAATGTGTATTTTTAATTTGTTTCAGTTTTTGGAAACTTATTTTATTTATTTTTATTTTTTAATACTTTTGTTTCGAATTTCATTTAATTTTCCTTTCTTTGTTAGATTTTATTGGTTTAGAAAGAATTTTTTTTCGTTTAAATTTTAGGAACTCAATTAATTAATTTCATTTTTATATTAATTTATTAATATTATTTTAAATTTTTAGATTATATTATTAAAAAAATTATATTTTCAAATTTCATGTAATTTTAGGAAGATATTTTATTTATTTTACTTTTACATACATACTTTTTAGAATTAATTTTCCTTTAACTGTTAGGTGTTTTTGTTTCAAAAGAAAGAATATTTTTTTCATTGAGTTTTTAGGATATCTATATTTTTTTTTTACTTAATGTAGTTATATATTTGTTTTTAGTTTAATTTCCTTTTAATTTTTAAATTTTAATATTTAAAAAATTTAATTTAATTTATTTTCCTCTCTCAATATTTTTTTAGTGTTTAATTAAATTATCTTTTAATTTTTATATTTTAGTATTTTAAAAGGAGACACATTTTTTAATTTAAAATTTTTTTTATGTTTCTATTTTCTCTTTTTTCTTTCTTTAATTTAATTTTTAGTGTTTATAGCTAAAAATATATTTATATCCTTTTATTTAATTTGACTTTTAAAAACTTGTTACTAAAAACAAAAATAGAATAATGCTAAGACCTCCTCGTTAGCAGATGTTTAAAAAAGTCTTCCGAGATTATTGCTAGAATTGAAAATTGTCTTACGAAAGTCTTTTTTCTTTCGAAATACTGTGGTGAGTTGAAAGTCACCAGCCAGAATTGCCCTGTAAGATGTAAATTAAGTGAGGTGGGGCCAACAAAAAACTCTTAAGTTGAATGCCTGCACAAATTTGCTGCTGTTGCTGCGAGCAACAAAATTTGAAAGCTAATGCAAGTTTGTATGATATGCATGCGTGTTTATAGTCATAAGTCAAAACACATTATCGTCCTCATCATCGTCACACTGCTAGCAAAACGACAAAAAAAAAAAAATAAAAGAAAAAACAACCAACTGAAGTTAAACTCTCAAGCAGCAACTTGCAACAGGCTGCAAACTTTTTCGAGCAGTAACAACTCAGTTGATGGCTTCATCTGCTGCTGCTGCTGTTGCTAGCGATGTTGCTCATCAGCTCATCAACATTCGTTGCCTAGACAGGAAATGTAAAATGAAATTAACACACAGCTGAATAAACACACACGACTTTAGGCACTCATTCACAAACTTCCACTCGTACTCCACTCGCATTTCGAATTACTTTTTAAAAGCTACTTTTCTGCACGGCAGCACTTGGAAATGACGAGACATGCCAACGAACCAGCTACATAATACATGTAAAGACATACGCAAATTGACTGGTGGCACTACAACCCAACTGGCGCAGGCTGTGTGCCGCGCTGCATCCCCAACTTTCCGTGGAGTATTTGGATCAACCTTTTCTAAAGTTTGCCACTTTTGTAATACATGTACAGACGTGTGTGTGTGTGGCACCAATATGCCAAACATTATCCTTTTCCTTTCATGCAACATTTTTCCAACAACCTTCCGTTCATGTATGGCATCCGCTATTAGTTGAGCCGCCTTGGAATCAGACATACAGCCCAGCACCAACAGCCCAGCACCAACAGCATTAGGGCATCTTAGAAAGTTTATGCCAGCGGATAAAGGGGTAGATTGTTGAGACCCAAGCGCGTTAATTCAATGTCAGCTTATTTTCTACAGCAACAACTAGTTCATCATTGGCATACTCATTATCATTCTACTTCCTCATTATCATCATTGTCTGCATGCAAGCCGGCTTCGTCCGCAACCTGCTCAGCTGCTGGTGCATTCACATTCTACCAACATTATCATTGTCCACTAACGTCAACTTCATAGTCATCCTACCAAACATGCTCATTATCATCTATCTACTCTGTATGTATGTATGTTCGCCATCATCATATCAGGCTTTTAGTTACTCTTCCTCGTCATCATCCTTTTACTCAGCATCACTGGCATTTGGAGTTGTCATGCCGCATTACATGTGTTTTCCTTTTACTCAACACTTCATCCTGACAAACTATTTATGTACGTACGTAGTATGTATTTGTTGTTGTTGACAGTTTAGTTGCCTTCTTCTTTCCTGAATAGTGCTGTAGATATTCTTGGTTTGGCATCATTTTTCCCCGTCATTGCCCTTGCTTTCGACTTTGGCTTTGGCTTTTTTGCCACTCATGGTTTTATCCTTAATTCTCTTAGTTGAGGTTGTGGTTGTCTCACATTTTTGGTTTTGAATTCATTGCAAACCTTTTTTTTTTTTTCTTTTTTTCTTACATTCCCATTAGTGCGCTAGATAAAGGCATTTATGTCTGCTTTTTGTAATTTTGCTTCATGGCCTTGCTATTAACATGTCCCTTGCCTCGTATATGTATCACATTCTAAGCATTTTAGTCGAGTTGTCAACTTGCATTGCCCAGTATTTATAAATTTTTTTCTAGTTGCTTTTTAAAATCCTTTTCACATGCCATTTTCGTTTCATTCGTCTTCTGTTTCACAGATGACTCTCAATTTCAGACTTGTTGGCCTCATTTCCGTGCGCCTTTGTATGCTCTGGCATATTTATAAGGTGTTTGGTTTTACATAATTGTTTTATGACGGAAGTAATTTTTCTTTTTAGATCCGGCAGAAATGGCATACAAATTATCTTTAATACCGTCTGTTGTGTAGAAGCGATTCACTTATTGCATTGCAAATTGCATCGTGATTTGCAAGTTTTCACTCTCCCTTACCATTACTTTAAACGAAAAGCGAAAAGGACAAATGAAGAACATAAATACCATCATAGCAACTTTTCCTCATTTCGGCGGCTGAGTGGAAGATCGACATATCTCGACAGCTGGTTCGAAAACGGCGCATCTCCGAGAATGGCTCAGTAATGTCCTACTTCAGAATTTGGTTGACGAATGCCCTATCTCAGAATTCAATTGAAAAACGCCCTACCTCAGCTGCCGATATATTGAACTCTGAGAAAAGGCGATATTCAATCACACTCTGAGATAGGACTTTCTTCAAGAAAATTCCAAAATGGGGCGTTTTTTAAAAGTTTGCTAAGTACCCTATCTCTTTTGGAACCGGTTGCCGAGATAGGTCGATCTTCCACTCAGCCGTCGGTTTCTTTTTTTTGTTAATATGCAAGTACAAATAAATATCTTCTTTATCTACTATTCATATCAAAGCTTCGCCTTTAGTATGAACCATACATCCAAATTATTTTCAATTAGATGGGAAGTACTTATAAAAGTATATTACATTCTTCACTTGCATTTTCATGCTCCTGAAAATCAATTTTATTTATAGTCGAATATGACAGCTAAACCAACCAATGACTAATCTTAAATGAGCTTGTTTGGCTTGTTTGTTTGGCTTGGGATTATAGTAAAACATATTTAATGCAGCCCATTTGAGTTCCAGGACTGCGAGTATGAATGGAAGTTAAGAACTTTACTTTTCTCTACAAACTTCGCGGACTCCTCACAGGATCTGAGAAGATGATTGAGGAGTAGAAGAGGGGGAAACACTCTTCGACCTAGGGGCAGGCAGGAGTTTATAAAGGTGGAAAAAATATTTTTCATTACATTTTATTGTTTCTTTGATTGTGTATACATATAAATATAAATTTTTAGGTTTAAGCAAGTATAAGTTTTCCGGTATCCTCAGAAAAACTCTTTAAAACGTATTCTGTAAAGTCATCTACCAGTTTCCTAACCACTACTAGTTTTACGACGTCATATCTAAGTTTTCCAACAGGATGTCTATTCTTTTGAGTTTGAATTTGAGTTTCCTTATACCGCAGCCTGCTTTCATACCTGAAGCCTCTTCCTCTGCTATACTTCTACGGCTGGAGTATTTATATTCATTCGAACACATTAGCATTGAACGTAATGCTAAACGTAGTGCCTCTCGACGTTGCAGGCAGAATTGTCGCGGCGCCAACGGCTATTAGACTCAGGGAAGTCGATTGGTTGACTAACTTAGGGACTGGAAACTCTGTAGTTCTAGGGGGCTTCGATTTCATCCCGGATAGTACGGATTACTGCACCACCGATACGGCTTCTAGGAGCTTCTTCTCTGTCCACTTTCCCTCAAGGGATGAGTGGGCCGGGCGCGACTTCTGGAGGAGGGGTGGGGTGAACTTCTTTACGGATAGATCGAAACTGGACGGCAGGGTTGATGGACGGGTCTTTTGTCGAGAGCTTTCCATCAGCACTTAGTTAAGGCTCCCGGACTTCTGCAGTGTATTCCAGGCGGAAGTAGCTGCTATCAAGGAGGCGGTGGATTCACTGCTAAGGAGTGTTATAACAGTCAGGGAGGTGAGCGTATATTCTGATAGCCAAGCGGCGATCAGGGCCTTGAGTTCATTAGAGGTGCGCTCTAACTTGGTTAAGGAATGGCTGCTCTCTCTTTCGGCCGCAACGGAACACTTCTGCATTAGGCTTATTGGATTCCAGATCGCAGCGACATTGGGGGGAACTGCGTGGCCGACGAGCTGCCCAAGGAAGGAACCTGTGAAACGTTATCACCAGATAAAGAACGGCTGGGGGTGCCATTGATCACTTGCGGTACACTCTTGGGCAGATGGGCCTCATCCGCTCAGTGAACGCTGGGAGAATACCTCTCTTGTCCAGTTGTGAATACCTTCCAACAGGGTGTCTCTATCTAACTTCCTCCTCATCGCTTGAACATCACTCAGCTATCACTGCCTGGTAGTTAAAAAGATTGGTAATCAACTAACTCTTACTTGGCAGGACTAACTGCGACTGAGTCAAGTCTCCTCAATAATGCCGCAATGACTTCTCTTATTATGCTTTCCAGCTGAAATTAATAGCATTTGTGGCAAATCTTCGGAATATGTTTGGTTGATAATCCTCGGTAAATATGTTGCCTTAGTTTTCAACAGCTGCCAGCCATCTGGTCAACGTTATGTCCTATCAGTTTCCACTTGTGCTCATTTATTTGTAGAAAATCTAGATGCAAACATACTGACGTCTATAAATATAAAATCCTTAATCACATCACATCACTTTACTTAAGCGAATAGAAGCAATTTTTTTTCTGGCTTTGCAACAACTAAAAACTTTGCTAATAAATATTTTCCAAGTACAACATTTTTTACTTGATGTGATTTCTTATGGCTTATGCCATGTGGCTGTGTGAAATTCTGTGTGTGTGTGCGTGTGCGCTGATGTACGACTGTGTCAAAAGTTGTGTCAGTAATCCATCAATAATTCCGTTAAGTAAACTGTGTGCATTCAAAGCTTACAAAAATGTTTGAACGCTTCAAGTTTCGAGTCGGGAAAGTGAAAGTTGTAGGAGATTAAGGGCAAAAAAAATTCTGTAAAAAGTCAACGAGCAAAAAAATTAGATAATGTGTGCTGTTAAATGAATGGTCAAATACATGGTAATACTTAAAGTCTTCGCATGCTGCTGTTTAAATATTTGCAGCTGACTTTAACATTGGAGCTAATCAATTGTGCTGAGAACTTCTATAGCAAAACCGCACTTACAGGGCAATTCTGGCTAAGATAGTAAAAAGTCTTTCGTAAGACAAATGAAAGACAGATGGCAAGATAGTTCGAAAGACTTTTGTTATTCTAGCACAAGAGTCTTAGAAAAAAGCTCTTTCGTGGTGAAAAGCTATCGCACCGCTCCAACACTCGCAATGGCCGAGTGTGCATTGTACAGGCGTGCCAATCGAGAGATTCGAGTTCGGGTCCTGGCGCAGTAGATTTTTTTTCTTTTTTAATTTAAATTTTTATCTTTTTTAATTAAATTTGTATATTTTTTTTTTAGGATAAAGGTATATGTACATATTTAATTTTTTAAATTTTTAGAAACGTATTTTATTATTAACTTATTTTTTTCATTTTTAATTTTATTTTCTTTAATAACTTCATTGATTTTAAAAGGTTTTTTTTTAAATTTAGTTAAATTTTTAGGTACTTATTTTATTTTTTAAATAACTTTTTTTCTTTTTCAGTTAAATTTTTTTAATTGTCTAGATTTTATTGTGCAAAAAAGAAAAATATTTATTACTTTTTAAATTTCATTTAATATTTAGAAATTAATTTTATTTTGTTTTTGCTTTTTACAATTTAATGTATTCTTTTTTTGATTTATTTTTAATTTTTGTAATTTTTAGATTATATTGCTTTAAAAAGAAAAATATATTTTATTATTTCATTTGCAGGATTTTATTAAATTAAAAGAAATAGGGTTTTTATTGTCTTTTTTCAATAAAAAATATTTTTAATTTTTACGTACTATTCTCTTCTTTTTTGATTAAATTTTCTATTAATTTTTAGATTATATTAAACAATTACGAAATTAAAGAAATTTATAATTTTATTTTTGATTGCAATTATTTAAAAAAAAATTATTTTTATTTACTTCTGTTTTATTTTCATTTTATTTGTTTTTTATTTTTCTTTTATTTATTAGTGTTTATTGTTTTAAAAAGAAAAAAATATATATATTTTAATTTCATTTGATAGTTAAAAAACTAATTGCAAAAAGGCAAACAGCATAACGCTAAAACCTCCTCGTTAGCAGATCTTTCAATTAGTCTTTCGAAAGACTTTAAAGAGCTTTCAAGATAGTTGCCAGAATTGACAATTACGAAAGAAGGTTGCCAGAATTACACTGTTATTCACATCGCAGTAAAGTTGTAGCGTGCAAAAGGGCGCACTTGTTTGTTGTTGTTTGCTGTGCCAGCAAATATTTCTAATCCTCAGCGAGCACATTCTCTGTGTGAAACTCATAAAATACTTTTACAGCTAAACCCAGCCCAAAAAACTTGCCGCATCTAGTTTTTGGGTTTTCACTAATACCAACAATGTCGGCAACTAAGCCGCAGCTTTACTAAAAATAACGAAAACTCATTTAGTGACTTATTTACTTTTTGTTATACTTGGGGACGTGTGAGTGCACCAACACACACGCATATAAATACTCTCGAATGCTCACTTTCTCTCGCCCATTTCAACACTTTTCACGTTGACTTTGCGTTAATGCTGCGAAATAAGTTATTGCAGTTACCTGTCAGTGCAAAGCTAAAGTCAAGTTAAAAGGTAGCCACTTCTCATCCGGATGGTTTGAAAGTTATCCCTTCCACAGGCGAGGGAAATCATCAACCTTAGCTACTACACTACGCAAACCGTTTCGTGTCATTAACCAACGACCAATGTGGCAATTATCCTTTCGTGTTGTGGTACAACTCCCCAAAGCTTTATTTGGCAATAAAGTGAAAGTTCTGTAAACTTTTTAATTATTTTAATGTACGAGTATTCTAAATTTGTTGATGTTTTTTTTGGGTTTCTGCTAGGTTTGCAGTAATTTAATTTGTCAAACAGATTGTGCTAATTTTATAGAAATTAATGCAAGGTACGCTCTTTTTTATTCTTTGTAAAGTTACTGCGTAGACCTGGGTAATTGTTTGGTGTTGTGGTGTATTTCGCCACAGACCACCTTCCACTTGACTTACATGTGTGTTTATGACGGGCATAAAAAAATCATTTCAATGAGACCTTTTAAACGTTTTAAATGGATTTAACTATTTAGTTTGACTAAATGACAGCTAGAACTTATAGTCGATTAAATCAAACGAGACTACTTAGTTTGGAAAGCATACCGACGGAGTAACCCCAATTTGCTCATAGTTTATCGGTTTGCAAGCTATATCAACACAACACAGTCCTACGCGTTGGCAAGATAATCAAAAGCTGTCGACCATCAATTGAAGGCTGATCGGGTATGAAACCAGGCATCCACGACCCCAATTACAGCGAAAGAGAGTCGAAATCTCCTTCGGTGACCGTGTCTCGTCGGACCCAAAGCGAGGCGCGAGCTATTTTACCTGACAGTTCACGCTTCCTTCCTACGACAGATAGAGCCAAACGTCGAGTGACCCGAAGGCTGCATAAACTGCCAACACCTAATGCGCATCCTTCTTTTACCACCGGTGGTGTTCAAAGCCATTGATCCCGATGGAATATGCATGATGATGCTAGGAAAATTTGGTCCAGCGGCAGTAGACTATCTCATCAACGTTCTCAACATGTTTATGGCCATTCTCATCATTCTGGACATCTGGAAAACGTGGGGAGTGGTCCCACTACAAAAACCGGGGAAACTTGCCAACAAACGACAGTCTTACCGGCCGATAACCCTCGTTTCCACTGTGATGACTTGTGGATTTAACCGAAAGCGCCCATGCGAAAGAACAGTCTTAGTAGAGTTGGATCTGTGACACCGTCAGCTACTCCACGCTAGTAGATTAATGATTCCTTTCTCGGACGGTGGTTCACGGTCCAAGCCAAGCCCAGCCAAGCTTTTCCCCGCTTTTGTTTATTTTCTACATTTCGAAGCTTCCTTAACCACCAGAGATGGTGGAATTGAGGGTTTGTGTTCGAAGGTAACGGTAGCCTCTAGCAACTGTTTCGCTTCTTCATTGCAAGAAGCCTAACCCTATGAAGTCCTAGTTAACCAGTTTCACCACTACGGTCTGCTGTCTTTCTTAGCGCACACAACCGCAGTTCTCAGTAGAGTGCAGACCGGCAAAAAGGTCCTCAAGTCTATAGCCGACAGCACTTGGTGAAAATACAAAAAAAAACATCGCTGGCAGCATGCAAGGAAATTGGTCGGCCAGTTCTAAACTATGCAGCGTCTGTGTGATCACCAGGGACCAGGAGAATGCACTGGACGAATCTACAAACATGCCAGATCACGAGACTCTAGAGAGCCTTCTGATGTCGCCAGAACACCACCTGCATGGCGAGACCTAAATGCTCACCGTCACGGAGTAAAATACCATGCTCCGCAAGCAGTTCTTAGTAGGATGCCACATATGTGGGTACCCGAACAGATAACTTCTTACGTCAGAACCCTCCCCAATACACGTCAGATGGTATGCGAACTGACGGACGAGGACCAGAGGTTCATAAAGCAACGACTGCAACCCACAACGCTCATACTGGCGATAAACGCATTCACAGAGAGTCGGTCTCAACCTACACCACTATCCAACCTATGAAGTCCATTTTAGGGCCTAACCGCCCGACGAGGATGAGACAAAAATTCATCCGCCCCGGTAGATGGGCACACCGGTCGTACGACTTCGCTCTGGATGCTGCAGCAGGGAAAATTCCTGCGTGATCCACACTTCTTCGCATGCCTCGAAATGAACTGCAACAAAAACTTTAGTAGAATCGGAACTAAAAATGAAGCAATGAATGCATTCAGAACGTCTGAAAAAGGTATTAATTTCCACCACAAATAAGAAGAAATAGTATAAGCGTAAAGCGCTCATGGCAGCTCAAAAAATCCAGCAACAACTTCCGCCAAATCCGAAAAAACAGCAAGAAAAACGAAACGAAATAAATTAATCATTGCCTGCCAAATAATACGACTCTGCTCGACAAGCGAAAGCAACATCTAGGACATAACAAAAAAAAACAAAAAAAAAGGCGAAAAAGCGCAACACTAAAATAAGAGCAAACAAAAGTGTAGAACTAGGCTAGGTACTTATTCCACAGCTTTGCTTGCCGCTGCGTAATTGATGGACGACGTAGCGAGCAGCCAACCGGGCAGCCATCCAATCAGCGACCATTGAGATGTTGCGTATACGCGCAGGTGTACGACAAACTTGTTTTTTCTTTTTGAGGTATACTTCGCGGGGCAACGATACATTTCCGGCTTTATCGAAGTGTGTTGTTATTTAAATTTCTTTTGGTTACTTCTTTATCGCAAGCAATTTTCAAACTTTTCAAATGTGTAATAATACGTACGTACATACATACTTATACTTACTTTTTTATGTAAATATGTATGTGTTTTTATTTACAAAAGTATGCACTTGCAATGTTTTATTGCGGTTACAAAAGTTTGCCTCATTTTTCTTCAACATCAATGTGGCAGCAGCTAACGCAAACGAGTTGATGCCAGTATATTCGATGACATTTTATGGCTGTGAGTTATTTGTTAGTTTGTTGCTGTGTGCGATGATTTTTATGCGCGTGCATGGCTTTCTGGCGCTGACACGCGTAAAACCATTAAATTTATCAATTGCCACAAATGTGTCAAGTTTATTGGGTATCCTACACCAACACATATATGTGTATGTATGTATGTACATGCAGGCACTCTTAAGTACACACTTGTATATAAGTATTGCATAAAATACTACTTAAAAGCATTGAACATTAACGACGACTACTGCCAATCGATGAGTTTGAGAAATTTACAACTTTATTCAATCAGCAAATCAATTCACACAAATGTTGTACAGCTGCAGCTGTTGCTTTGGGTTTTTTTTTTTTTTGTTCTCTTCATGCTCATGTAGTAATCACTCGGAAATGCATAAACACTATGTAACAAATTTTTTTTGGCTTAATATCAAGATAATATTGAATGTTTCAGAAGTGGTGAAATAATCCCAAAAAGGCTACTCATTTCTGGCGAAAGTTCGTAGTGCACAAATAGTGAGTTTTAGTGCCGAAGGGACAACACTACTTGCACTTATGGGTTAAGAGCTTTGATGTTTGAGGGATGGTTGTTTATTTAAAAAATGCGAAGCCTTCGGGCCAGTGTAATGTTCCTGAAAAAAGCTTAGATATTAATATGCTCGTTTGGCGGTTCTACTGGACCGATTGAAACCAAAAAAACCACTGGAAAGCATTTTGCTGTAAATGACGAAAGCTTTCATGACTTAAAAGTAGGTTGTTTTTGAAGCGATAAAATTAAAGATGAAGATAGGGCAAGAAAGATTAATACAAAGATAATTGCAAAGAAAAGGGTATAAATAGAGACACAGAGACTCAATCTAGGAACTATTTCGGGATTTTAGAGATTTTCGGTTTTCTCGGAACTTATCGATATAAAAATTGCGTTTTTTTTATCGATTTTGTTATCGATGTTTTTATTAATTTTGTTATCGATGTTTTTATCGATTTTATTGTCGATATTTCTCGATTTTGTTATCGATATTTTTATAGATTTACTTATCGATATTTATTGATACATTTATGTATTTTGTTATCGATCTCTTAATCAATATATTTATCGATTTTGTTATCAATTTGGTTGTCGATATATTTATCGATCTTTTATCGATAGTTTTTCGATTTCGTTATCGGTATTTTTATTTGTTATCGATATTTTTACCGATTTTGTTATCGATATTTTGATCGATTTTGTTATCGATATTTCTATCGTTTTTCGTTATCGATATTTATCGATTTTGTTATGGATTTTTTTTGATTTTGTTATAGACATTTTAATCGATTTCGCTATCGATATTGTTGTCGATTTTTTTTAGCGATACTTTTATAAAATTTGTCATCGATATTTGTATCGGTTTTTTGTCAATATTTTGATAGATAGAAAAAAGACAAGAAATATAAGCTTAGGCACAAGCAAATGTGTGTATATATGTATGTACGAATGCATGGTCTATTATTTGACTGACTCCGTTACATTCGTATGATATGTATGTATGTATGTATATTGGAAATGAAACAAACTAGATATGTAACGAAAGTTTCACTGTTCCATTGTGGCCCAGGCGCACTTGCTGTTTTTGCATGTTTTTGTTTCTAACACATAAACGAACACGAATATGAAAGTGAAGAGAAATACGTAAGCTAATATGAACGCCAATCAAAAACGAACACGAATACAATTACGAATACGAGACGAAAACGAATATGAGGACAATTACGGAGATGATATCGAAGACTATTAAAACGAATACAAAGACCACCCGAAAAGAATACGAATACAAGGACGAATACAAACATGACTAGGAAGATGAATCCGAAGATTAATCGAAGGCAAATAAGAAAACGAAAACGAAGACGAATAAATTTTTGAGAGTTTGAAAACGGGTATGAATACGAAGACAAAATTGAATACGAAGACAACTACGAATACAAGATCGAATGTGAAGCCCAACCGAAGATGAATACGAATACAAGAACCAACGCGGATATGAATAAGAAGATGAATACGGAGAGTAATACGAATAGCTAGAAATTTTCTTGGATATTTTTCGAGACCGTGTAGGCTTATTTCAATAACTTCAAGTATGCTTGGTGTTTTCCGATGTTTTTTTTAACCTTTCGACACTATTTTTTTAACCTTATGGGCTTTTTAAGATATTTTTCGTATTTCCTTCCCGATATGTTTGCAGATTTTTTTAAGGTTTTTTTGGGAACATTTTTCTGGGACTTGATATGCACTTTGCGGAGATCACGCAAACGAGTATCGGCTGATAAACTGAAATCTTTCGCATTCGCGTTTAAGGCCTTGTCAGCTTCCCTATCGTAAGAAGTTAATTTGTTAATTCAAACAAGGTGGACTTTTTTCCGCATTTATTTTTGACCACCCTTATGTTCATACATATATATGTACATATGTATGATCTTCCCGGGAAGTCCATAGCGGCTTTACTATTTCTCTTCACGTTGTGGTCCAGGGTCCATCTCGTTTCCAACAGTCACAGAAATACTCTCGAAGCCGCACACTGGGGCTTATGCTCCAAACTGGGGCGTATGCTCCAATTATCATTTCCGGCTCAATTATTGTATTTCTTATCGAAATGGCCATACAGTCGCTTATCAGCAACGCATTTAATAAATTTACTGTAGGTAAGTATAATTTCTAAATATGTGCAAGATTTTTAAAATTCTTGAGAAAGTGTTAAATGGTGTACGTTTTTTGCAGCAGTTCTCTTTTGTCGCTACACACTGTGCTTATTGCCTTACAGCTATGGGATACATTGGCGTTGACGCGCTCTCTCNTTTGCAGCAGTTCTCTTTTGTCGCTACACACTGTGCTTATTGCCTTACAGTTATGGGACGTTGACGCGCTCCCTGTGGTAAAATAATGCAGCTTCCCGAATCCTGCTTAAAAAAGAAGTAGTTTTCCATGAAATAGAAAATGGTAAAAAATATCTTAAGAATCAAACAAACAAAAAGAAAAAATATAAGCAAAACACTTTAGCAATAATAACGCATTTGCAGGCAACAAACAGAAAAAGTTGGTGGAATGCAATGAATTCCATTTATTTCAGTTGATTGTTTTGCTTTCAAGTGAAAAAAAAAGCGCACGCTCCTGTGAGCCAGCCAAATGGGGAACGGCAAAATGGGTAACGGTAATTTATCACCGCTTTGACTTTGCGCTCGCCTGCTTATGCATTTGCTCACTTAAGTGTACTTGTCTGCGAAGTACATAAAAAGGTATGTACGTACTTAATGGCACTTCCGTTGATTTGGGTCATAAACTTAAGAAATTTAAACAATTTGATTGCAAGGAACTTTATACTTTTGAATTGAAAGCGTCTTTTTTTCTTTTTAAATAAAGCTATAATTTGCTGCTATGAAGTGGTTAGAGTTAGCCGTGAATTCGGTGAAAGAAGCGCAATTAATTACTTTTCCATTTTTCTCGAGTTTGAGAACAGTTTTTAGTTAAAATTCTCCATCGAAATATCCAAAGGTGGATACTTTATGGCATAAGCATGGTTTTGCACGCGCTTTTATCAAAAGCTCGACATGACGTATTCAACGCTCCGGTTATCGCTTCTACTTCTAATATTAAAGTCCTTTATTAAAACGCTGATGAAAAGTGAGGGGGAAAGTAGTCATAATTTGCACTATCTTTCGGCCTACTGGAGAAGTCTAAATTTACATCCAAAAAAAGGGTGTCTCACAAATGCTTCAGTATTAAAATCGGTACAATACTTTGAGAGTCAAACCTGGACGAACATTTTCCATACAATAAATTTTATTTAGTAGTAGATATAGAACTTATATCTAAATAACAATCGGTTTTCTTTACACCCCTTTCACAGCTATACCTCTAAGGTATAATAACATATGTTTCATTCAAGGAAGAAGAAGATTGAAGATTAAGATCAGGATAAAGATAAATAACGATAGACACAAAGATAGAAATAGAGAAAGTGGTACAGTTAAAGATTGGGACATAGAAAGTTATACAACTGAAGGATGAGATATGTTGCAGTGATCGAAAAAATTATAGCCGCACTACATTTTGACAAGTTTTGACATATCATTTTTGTTATTTCATTTTGGTTATTTTTTTATAAAAATATTGTTCATTCTTTAACCAAACCCATACATAGAATCTTCCAAGAAAATCTAATTAAAAAAGATCGACTTTTTTACGAAAGTTTGCTGATTTTTTTTTTTAATATCGGCCAAAATTTGAAACTTAGACCTAGATGGGTTTTGTTAAGGAATGGGCTACATTTNCTAATTAAAAAAGATCGACTTTTTTACGAAAGTTTGCTGATTTTTTTTTTAATATCGGCCAAAATTTGAAACTTAGACCTAGATGGGTTTTGTTAAGGAATGGGCTACATTAAAAAAAAAAAAATTAAATACAAAAATAGGTAACACTTGTCAAAATATGGTGCGGCTTAAATTTTCTCGACCGCTGTATGTTATGTTTTGAGATCGATGGCTGGGTGGAAGATCGACCTATCTCAGCAGGCAGTTCGAAAACGCCCTATCTCAGAAAATTTTTCCACATCGTTCTATCTCAGAAAACTTTTCAAGAACGCCATACTTCAGAATTTGATTGAAAACCACCCTACCTCAGAATTTGGTTGAACAACGCCCTATCTAAGCTGCCGATTCAAAAACGCGCTATCTCAGCTTATTTTCAATGTATTTTCGTTTGAGATAGGGCGTTTTCGAACCGAATTCTGAGATAGGGCGTTCTTCAACAAAATTTCGAGCTAGAGTGTTTTTAAATAAAGTTCTGAAATAGGTTGTTTTTCAATAAAATTCTGAAGTAGGGCGTTCTTGAAAAGCTTTCTGGGATAGGGCATTTTTGAACCGGCTGACGAGATAGGTCGATCTTCCACTCAGCCATCGATATGTTATGATGTCCCATTTTATAGTATATTGTTATGTTATGCTGTATTATGATATGTTATGTTGTATTATGTTATGCTATGTTGTGTTATGTAGTGCTATCCCCACAGCTCACTTAAAATCACCTCAGCTCCCCTCATCTCACATCAACTCCTCTCAGTTCACCTTGAGCCAGCGCACTCCAACTCACCTCATTTCATTTCAACTCAATTCACCCCACCTCATTTCAACTCACCTTGTCTCCCCTCAGCTCAACTCACCCTAACTCACCTCACTTGAACTCATTGCACCTCAATTCACTTAACCTTAACTCAACTCAGCTCAACTCGCCTTAATTTAAGCGGTTGAATTACAACCGCTGGGCAAACACTAGTCATTATAAACACGCATAAACTTAAGAAAAGAATGTTGTTGAAGTGTTTCCTGATATATACCTGTTTGTATTTTCCGGTTTTTAGAGTTAAACCTCTGAGTAGTTGTTCCATCTAAAACCGCTGCCCATTCCATTTTTTTACCAAGAACCACAGCTTCAATTGTTCCTCTACTTCTGGTGCATTGTGATTGACCCATGTTTCGCCAACGTTTACGCAGCAGTGCAAAACCTCGTCGGGATTTCGCCTAAACATCACCAAACGCTCTTTAGATTTGCAACACGGTAGGGCTTATGGATGATTAGGAGCAATTGCGGAAACCACCGTGCAGATATCCTTTTCGTATCCAAATATTTATGACCAATTTGACGCAATCGGACAACTGAAATATTTAAAGCTTCATAAAACATTCCCTAGATTTCATTGGTGATTTGTGGCGCGTCAAACTCTTTGGGGCCACCAAATGTTAGTTTGCATTCAATTAGCAGAAGGAAGTTGACCGGAGCAGTGCTGCGTTTAAAATTATTAGGCGAGATATTTAAAAACTCACTTTCTTATAAAATGGTCCTCGTATAATCATCTTAAAATCACACCTTGCTGAACACCAGGTAGTTGCTTGACTCTGTAGATGGATCTATTTTGCTTCAAAATAACTTTATTTGTTTAATTTATGTTCTATGTATTTTTGACTAAACGATAAAAAGATAACAAAAAATATCGGCTTTTGGTTAAACTGCATACATATTTATATGTTTTACTAAAAAAATACAAAAACAGGCAAACATTATTTACAATAAATATTGACAAATGATCAAAGCGGATTCTCCAAGTGGAGATTAAAATAATCGCAAAATAGGAAAAAAGAATAAATGAAGGCGTAAAATATCTTATCTAGAACACGCGCGACCACACGCGGCTAAGACAACAACAAGCGGCGAGGCGAGTGTGTGTGCGTGTAAAGGACACAGAGTTAAAGGCAAACAATTAAATAGTGCAAGGAGCAGCGAAAGTTCGAGCAAATGCAAGGAAGAAATATGTATGGAAAAAATGGAAAAGAAATGTAGAAAGAAAAGACGGTAAAAAAATAAGCAATACATACAAAAACAACAAGAACTGTATCGATCCCAAAGTGCCACACTTTCGGCATTGTGGCGCCTTGAGCTAAGCCGCTGGCTGTTTTTGTAAAAGAGATCCTTTACTCTATAAACACTTGAAGGCGTTTGAAAAATTATCAAATGTGGTTTCAATAAAGCAAACATTTTGATTACTGTTGTCGCAAGTCAATTGCTGCAACTTATCGCTTTCACTTTGCCACTTTTGCGCCCACCACTGAGAAAGTAAAATGCTTTTAAAAAAGCACTAGCCAGAAGGCATTTAAAACTACAACAGAGAAACTTGTAAATCCTTGGAAGAGTGAGGCGAGGGTGTAAGGTCAACATCGCACATCGCACCTGAAGGGTTGCAAGGCAAGCAACGCCAACAGATTAGTTGAAGAGGAAATTAATGCCTCACACTTTCTACAATCTCGCCGACTTACGCCTGATTGGAGCTGCAGTGCGTGCGCCGCTTAATGTGGCATTAGCGCATAATCAAAAGTGCACACACCCGAGAGTCAGCAGGCAGGCGAGGCCGGCGAGGCGGGCGAGGCGGGTGGTGGTCGACAGTCAATCAGTTATTGTGCCGACGCAGAATTGGCGCGTGCAACATGATACTCTCACTATAGGCTGAGCGTTGCGTGTGGCAAGTTGAGCATCAAGTAAAACGAATCTAATGGCGCGCACGTGCGGCATGCAACGCATTACTTGCAATGCACACACTCTGCACTCGGCGCGACAACAAACGCTAATGCATAATGGGCGCAAAGGAGTTGTGAAAAAGGCGGTGGGGGGGGAGGGAGGCTAGATCCCAGCCAATTCGTAGTAGTGCTGTGAGTTTTGTGGTAAGCGGGGTGGACACTTTTTGGCGGTTAGCGGCAAATGGGCGGACAGTTGGTGGTTGTCTTCTGCTGCTGCTGTTATTGGTGATAATAACGATTGCCGGCCAACTCTACGTATGTGAATTAACTGTTTGCGCATTTTTTGGTTTGGCGGTGTGGGTGAATGGTAATTTGTCAAAAATCCTGTGCGTTGCCAATCGTTCGTTGCCGCAGTAGAGGCCCGGGGAGTTTTCCGTTTGTTGCCTGTGCTTCGGACGCCAAACTGATTGGCATTGCGGTTTTATTTTGATGGTGTTTAATGGTGCACACCTCGCCGATAAGATTATGCAATGCATTTATGTGCTATGCCATAGGGGGTAATTCAAAAAATTTGTATTATTATCTGTGGTGAATTGGGTTTATCACAACGCATGTCGACGCGAATGAAGCGTGAAGATATGTTGGCGATTTTATAAGGAAATACTTTTAAAATCTTTTTAGAACTCTTAAGCATGTCTTTTGAAAAATTACTGATATCTGAAGGGGTTGCTATCATGTTAAGGGACATTTTGGAGGTAGGAATGAAAGTAAAACATTGAACAAACACATTGAGATTTTTACTGAGGAAAAATGACTAATACGCTACTCTTTATTTCAAGTAGTATGGTGTGCAAAGAAAAGTTAAAGACTTTCTTTACAAAAGAACATTATTAGAACATACATAAAAAAAAAAAATAACAAAAATATTCCGACCAACTGAAAACCTCCTCCTTTTTTGGAAGTCGCTTAATAAAGGAGATAAAGTTGTGTCAAAGTATGTCGACAAATTTTTTCGTCAAAAGATGACATAATGAAAACCAGCTTTAATTCGTATGACTTAATTTTCGTCTTTATCATCAATTTTGCCTTCACTTTTTATCTTCATAGGTTTTTCGCAATCCTTTCTTCATCTTCACATTTATCTGTATTGGCTGATTCTATTTCAATTCGTGCAACGTGAATTTTTTGATTCGGTTTTTTGATTGTAGAAGTATTTTTGATGCTCTATATCTACATATTTGAAAATTTGAACATTTTTTTAAATCAATAAAATCGCGGCCGTTTTCGGAAAAATCACGAGACTTAATTTTATCAAAAAAATCATTTTTAATTTTCTTGAAAATTTGTTTGCGGTTACTAGGTAAAATAGAAAACTTTTTCTAATAAGTTTGATGCCCGCTAACTCGTCTCGAAATTCGTAAGATTTTTTTTCTGAAAATAAGAGGACTCAGTATATTGGGTAATGTAGCGCCATATATAATTCATATATACGTATATACATTCTGTTATTTTATTGCAGTAATATTTTTCATGCCCTTTCATTACAAAATTTGAAAATTTTAAAAACTTTGAAATTAACAAAATGGCAGAAAATCTAAAAAATCGATTTCCGCTAACCATAATTCTTATTTTGAAATTTTTTTTTTGCGGTTACTTATTAAAAACAGTAAGAATCGTAATCGTATGCAGAAGCGAAAGGTGTTTACTTTAAATAAAATTTAGAGATAAGAAAAAATTATTATTTAGAGAAAATCGAGTTTTTTTGTTCGAAAAATGGCTGGCATTTTGGTAATTTTCAAAGTTTTAAAATAAAAAATAAAGAGCATGAAAAATATTACAGAGATCAAAAACCAGAATGTATATATGCATTATATATGGCGCTACATTATCCAAAATACTAAGTCTTCTTATTGTCAAAAAAAAAAAAATTATTACGACTTTCAAGGCGTTTTAGCGGGCATCAGACCTATTGGAAAAAGTTCTCTCTATTATCTAGTAACAACAAACAAATCTCCAAGAACATTAAAAATGATGTTTTAGAGAAAACTGAGTCCTTTGATTTTTCCAAAAGCAGTAGCCATATTTTTACTTTCAAATTTTTTTTTTAATTTTTAAGTACGCAAATATAGAGCATCAAAAACTAGAAAGATTTGAAAAAAATGTCAGCTGTTTTTCTTTGTAACCACACTTTGCCCTAAAATTTTCGGATGCCCGTAACACAGCGAAATGTTTTTTTTTTAATTTGGAATTTTCAACCCATTCACCCTGCGTAAATTGAAATAGAATCAGCGCATTATAAAGTTACATTTCAAATGCGAAGTAAAACAAGATGCGAAAACAGCTCAAATTGTACAGCTTGAAACAAGAACTATGCAGAAATACGGAATTTTGGCAATAATTTTTAACCAGTTTCGAAACCACAAAAAAATTTTACTCATCTTCAGAAATATACATACATTTCCAATGGTGTTCTTTGTTTCGAAATCGGTCCAGTAGAAACAAAACGTATAGTCTTGTGCCGCAATGTGTTGTAATTTCTCTTGGGAGTTTATAGCTATTATTCGCGACCTTTCTGAGATTTTGAGATCTTTTAGGAACTTTTTTTTTAATTCCTTGGGACATTTCCGGTAACTTTTCTCTTCATTTTGTAGCCATTAGTAACATAATAAAATGTTTGGCGACTTTTCGGGATTTTGCAACTTTTTAAGGTTTTCTCGGGAATATTTCGGGATTACTCGCGAACCTTTTTGGTTGTTCTGCGATTTCTTAGTGACTATTTGGAAATATTTTTGGACCATTCGGGATTTTTTCTTGATTAGCGCAGTAACCGCCTAAGCGATTTTGGCCGATTCCATCAAATCATGCCAGTCGTTTCTCTTCTGTGCCAACTGGCGCCACTTGGAAATGCCAAGCGAAGCTTAGCCCTTCTTTACCATCTTTGCCATCGCAGAGGAGGCCTACTCTTCCTTTATTACCAGCGTTGAATATTTTCAGAGCTATAGCGTTTCTCTCTATTCATACGAAATGACCAAGCCATAACAGTTAAAGTATTAAACGATCAATTTAGTTTTGCTATTATTCCATAAATTACAGTTATATGTATATGTATGTAAGTGCACAAAGTTTTTCAATTGAAATGGATATGCGACGCAGTAATTTGTTTATAACATGATACTTAAATTTCTGCTAAAAAACAGGTTGAGCTACATACATATATAAAATACATTTAAAACGACTATCTCAGTTAGATTTATTATTTTTACCTAAACTTTTTGTAGTCGTTTCCATTCACATGTACATACATATATATGCATGAATGTATTAGAATTAAATATTTGCATTGAAATCATCTCTATTAACAAAACAGCTAAGTATTTATTTAAGCATTTTTTTTTATTTAGTAAAAAATACTCTAATTATTTTCAAATGAAATAAGTATTCAATATTAATGGTAATCAAAAGAATATCAGCTTAAAAAGCAACCAACCATTCCATTTATCATACAGAACAAATTATTTACCTCTGAAAGTCATAAATCCCATACAATCGATAATTGCATAATTAATTGCGCCGGAAATTACTTTTACTAACCGACTCATTCAAATAGAAAAAATTGTATTTCAATTAACATTCATATTTTCATGCAAATGCCGGCAATTTTAATCCCTTTTTTAACCAAATCCTTGCGGAGGCAGCGTATGTAGCTCGTCAATGTGTGTACATAAAGTATTTATCAGTGATGGAAAAGTATGTATGTATGTAGGTACACTTGTAACATCTTAAAATATACAAATGCCACTTACTTACCTCAATTTAGAAACCTCGATAAAACCCTTCATAGTGGCTGTATTCGTAATGTTGAGCATAATATAAACTGTAACCCCAAAGCCTTTCGGAATTATTTAAATCCACAAAACTCGAAATCGAATATTGTGTTGCAAAGGTAATCGCAGCGCTCAACCCTGCCATAGAAACCGATTCTGCTGGTCTGCCACATTCTCTGTTAAAAAACTGCTTCGCTTTGAATTTATCAAACATTTAACATACATTACACCAATCTTGAAAAGGGGAAATAAGAACGATATTAAACTTTAGAGGCCAATATCGAAGCTAACAACTATTGCCAACCATTTGAGTGTGTTGCTAAAGCTAAGATCGATTTTGCAGTTTCAAGTCTAAATTCCCCCGTTTCAGCATGGTTTTGTGAAAGGAGAATCTGACTGAATCTAGCCTTGCCATTTTTACTGAGGACAGTCTCACAAATTTTGAGGCTGGACTCCAAGTGGATACCTCTTATACAGGTTTCGCGAAATCTGCATCAAAGCAAAATTCTGCGACATCTCGCTCAGTTGTGCCCATGCCTCTCTTCTATGAGCGCTTGGAGTGTACATATAAGCGTTGCCCCGCCATGATATCAAAATTGTGTTTGGAGATTTGACGGTCGGAAAATTCAGCCTCCGCGATGCAATGTATGACAACGGACTGAGGAGGATAAATTTCGCAGGGGCCCGAAACATGGTAGTACGCAGTACTAGGTTCAAGCATAAAAAGATCCTTCAAGCTATGCTGCTGTCTCCGGATCGAAAAACGAGAAACCAAATCGATCATGTTGTGATATACGCAAGTCACGCTTCCAGTGTTTCAGACATACGCTCACTCNTTCAAGCTATGCTGCTGTCTCCGGATCGAAAAACGAGAAACCAAATCGATCATGTTGTGATATACGCAAGTCACGCTTCCAGTGTTTCAGACATACGCTCACTCCGAGACCCAAACTTCGACTCGGACCACTATCTTGTTGCAGCCAAGACACGCACACGCCTCTGCGCGGCAAAAAATGTACTCCCAAAATGCTAGGAAAGCTTAGTCTCTGAAACCTCGTTTGGTATTAGATGGCGCGGATAGGTCCTTCCCAATTCTGACGGAGCTGGTGGTATTGCTCAACCTCATTTTGCGCGTGGATACCGAATTCAGACATCGTGTCGCATAGCAAACTCCTTTTCGTGCTGTCGAAAGCGGCTTTCAAGTCGATAAATATTTGATGGGCGTCGATACTATTCTCTCGAGTATTTCAAACAAAATTGCGTATTGTGAATACCTGGTCTGTGGTGGATGTACCAGGTCTAAAGCCATACTGATACAACCAAATCAGTTTGTTGAAGGTGGGCTTCGGTCGTTCACACAATAGACTCGATAAGACCTTTAACCTATGCTTAGAAGGCTGATTGGCGCATATGGCATAGTCGCCTTTCTTGTGGATTGGGCACTTAAATTCCAGTCGTCGGGCATGCGTTCATCTGACCATATTCTGCACAAGAATTTATGCATGCACCTTATCAAATCCTCGCCGCCGTACTTGAATAGCTCAGCTGGCAGGCTTCAGCTTCAGCACCTTTGTTGTTTTTCAAGCACGCGACCAGTGGCGGATTTAAATATTTGCCGCCCCTAGGCAATTCATAACTT
>NW_016161842.1:37343-47955 GCF_001687245.7 Rhagoletis zephyria | reverse complement strand
CGGTAAAATTTGGTGACCAGAGATCATATGATCGTCTGCGTAACAGCGCCTTAACAAACATACTTACATACACAGCAAGTTAAATAGAAGCTTGTGAAAAAGCTTGCCTTTCGTTTGTCCACAATTCACATAAAAGGGTTTCCATTTATGACACGATTACCCATCGCCTTCACAGCGTATAAATGAATATGTGTTCCAATTGTTTTATTGTAACTATTATTCATAAAATTCTAGCACAAATTTTCTCACCACAATTGCACCGCACATCTGGGATATTAATGTAACCCACATAAGATGCGATCATCAAGGTGCTTGCATAAATTTGTGAATGCACAGTTGGTGGGACTAAAATTTGCTGATTCTCATGGTAAACATATGGGTCATTCCATACAATATTTACTCCTCAATATTTTTTTTTTTTTGGGGTGAAATATATTGTTTTACATTCTTTAGTTTTTTATTTCGTCATGATATTCGAAAATCTCAACAAAAAAAAAATACCCAAAATTTTGAACTCACGGAGAAGCATCTTTTTTTAATTGTTTGCAGTTAATAAACTATTTGTCGGAGAAAATCAGTTAAGGTATCAAAATGTGTGTAATTACCTCGGCTTTCCATGAGAGTGTGAGATAGATTAAAATAAAAAAAAGTTTGAATTAAAAAATCGCATTTTTTTATTTTTTATTTTTTTTTATATTAACTTCATCGTGTTTGATTTTTATTTTTTTCAACCCGAATAGTTGTCAAACAACACCAAAAAATGTACGGTTTTTCCACGGAAATTATATAGTTTATTCTATTTCAAGACTACCTCCAAAAAAAAACTCCGGAAGATAGACCGATTTGAAAATACCTACAAAAAGCTCATTCTTTTGATTCCTCTGACAAAATTTTTTAAAAAATTGTATACATACCTTCTAAGCTTAAACTTTTCTGTCAACTTATTTTAATAATTTTTAAAAATTACCTAGTTTTACTTATAAAAAAATCGATTTTTGAAAGTATTTTCAAACCGGTCCAACTTAATATTTTTCCGAAATATTTTGGCGGAAGTCTTAAAATGTAATAAATTTTATCTTTTCGATGGAAAAACGGTATCGATTGTTTTTTTTTTTTTTATGGAGAGTGATACACCCTAATATATGTATATACACCAGCCAGAATATGTTTCCGTACAGTGTTTTGTTTTTAAATATAATGTTTTTCGTAATATTTTTTTTTCGTTAATTTTTAATATTTTTTTCTCCGTTATATGGAGAAAATGAGCAACATCATCAGCAAAAAAATTTCTCAAAAATCAACGGTAGTTTATAGCCACTTAAAACTTGTACTTTATTGTACTGAAACTATTGTACTGAACTACAAAACTGCATACTCAAAAAATTAATTTTTTTTAAGTTAATAATTTTATTCAATAATTTATTCAATATAAATTAAGCTCGAGGTCGTTTTAAATGAACATTTTTATTGTGGAAAAGCATTTTGGTGAAAATTTTTAGAATTTTCCTAAATTTTGTAAAAATTTTGAATCAATAATTTATATGCCATTTAATTTTGAATGAACTAAATTTTAATTAAAAATTAACGAAAACAAAAATTTATTGCGAAAAACACTGCAAATATTAAAAAAAAACACTGCGGAAACATATTCTGGCTAGTGTAATTCGTCTCGGCGTAATAGTTTTTCTGTTTCTCTCTAGTGTCGATAGTAAGTCTGTATAAAAAAAAACTGCACTTCTTAAACCTCTTGTGAACATTTTTATGCTTCACTGTATGTGTATGTACTGCCCGCTTATGTAACTTCTCTGCTTACTTGCCACTTGCCAAGGCCTTAACGGGGATTCAATAAATTTCTTCTGCACCATTCGCACTAACACAACTAGTTGCATTTAATTGCATCGCTTTTCCTCTAAATCACAAATTGTAATCTTTATTAATGATTGAAAGCCATGAAATGGAGCAATGCTTTCAAATTAAAAATCGTAAAAATAATACTCGTAACATTAATACTACCAGAAAAAAATAACATAAAATGAGTCATTCACACGAATGCAGTACGAATTTATAGGCGTGAAGTGGCGTGTTGTGTTGTGCAGCAGTTGTGGAAAAGTAGTTAAATTAACAGTCAGTTGATTGATTTGTTACGGTATCGTCAATGATTTTTTCAGCACGTATGTACGTAGATATGCACTTGTATTGTTACGTAATACAGATATTCATGTTTTCTCGTTCATACACTATCAACACATGTGTACGTCTAAATACATACATATGTATCTGTATTGTGGCTTCTAATCGTTTTTTTATTGCTTTTCTTAATGAAGAAATCAAACTATGCTTTTAAATTTCTATAGTTTGTTGTTGCTTATTATGTAAGTTAATTACGCAAGTTAAGAATGCATGCTTTTTATGAGTTAATGGATATTACCTAAGAGTTTTATATCTGAAGTTCATAATTGTACCTAATTTGTAATTGACTTTTCACGACAACCTTAACATTTGCTGAGCGGTGGGAATCGACTAAGGAATGCTTATTATAAAAAAAAAAACATCTAACGATTAACTTCACCCTCCTTCTAAAATATACACAATAACAAATACTGGATCAGATTCTGGACTTTACTCCGATCAGCGTAGATTTGCTTCGATTTGTGAAAAATTTTAAAACCTACTCCTCTACCACGCTTGCCTGAAAACCTGCTCCGTTTTTTTCTCTCACATGCTCTGGCCCTCTTAGAGCCCTCGATTTTCAGTAAAAAATTGAAAGTTATGTAGGAACTTACTGATACAAATAAACTCACTTTATAAAATGAGTCAATACAATAATTATATAAATTTGTTTCTTTAAAAAGCGTATAAGCATTTTAGTGCTGCTGCAAAGAGTTTGGGGAAAGCCGATAAAAATAAATTTAGAAAGAGATTTACAGGGTAAACTAAGGTAGTTGAAAGTCTTTTTCAGAACAAAAAACAACACGAAAGTTTTACAAAAAAGCTAACTTGACAACTTTCAATTTTTATTTAATTTCTTTACCTTCCTCTTACTAGCTCGGGATGTAACTATGTAATATTGATACGCCTAAAAGATGCAGCGAATGGCAATTATAAAAAGGAGGTTTTAGATTTTTATTTAAACTATAATTTTATTCAATTTCATTTTTGCTTTTTTTGTTTAATTTTCTTTTGATTTTGATATAATTTTTCTGTTTTTTTTGTTGAAAAAGACAAATATTTTATTTAAATTTCATTTAAATTTTAGGAACTTATTTTATTTTTTTCTGCTTAAATTCTCCTTTTTTCTTGTTTAAATTTAATTTCCTTTTAGGTTTTAGATTATTTTAAAAAGAAAAATAAGTTTTTTATTGAATTTAATTTTTAAGAATTTTTTTCTCTCTATTTTTTAATTATTATTTTTCCCCTCTTAGATTTTATTGTTTTAATATCATTTAATTTTTAGAATATTACTTTATAAAATTTAAGAAAAGAAAAGAAAAATTATTTTTTTTTTATTTAATTTAATTTAATTTTTGGGAACTGAATTAATTTTTTCAATTTTAATTTTCCTTTTTTTGTTTAATTTTCATTCAATTTTCATAAGTTTTTTTTTTTTGTAGAAAAAGAAGAATATTTTATTTTAATTTCATTTAAATTTTAGAAACTTATGTTATTTTTTTCTCCTTCAATTCTCCTTTTTTTGTTTTTTTAATTTAATTTCCTTTTAGTTTTTAAATTATTTTAAAAAGAAAAATAAGTTTTTTCATTGAATTTAATTTTTAGAAAGTTTTTTCGCTCTATTTTTTTTAATTATTATTTTTTCTCTTTTAATACTTATGGCCTTATTCATAAAAAATAAAGTAGCTTTAAAAAAGGTTTATAAACTGAAAAATGTATGAAAACGTCATTTTATAGAGCTCTTTAAACCTGCTTTATTTTTTATGAATAAGGCCATTAGACTTTATTGTTTTATTATCATTTAATTTTTAGAGTATTGTTTTATGAAATTTTCTTTTTATTATATTTTCTTTTTAAGTTTAATTTGTTAGTTTATTTTTCTTTTAATTTTTAAAAAGAAATGTTTTTTTTTTTAAATTTCATCTAGTATTTAATTTTATCGCGAATGTTGTAAGTCGTTTCCTATTGTTCCAAAATTATTAAACATTTCAAATTTGTATTGATTGCTAATGTAAAAGCTTTCACACAATCAGCTCCTTATGATTCATCATGTAACTACTCAGTAAGCAAATCAAATATTCAGTTATGTTATAACTAACAGATGCTTGAGCATACATACTTATGTACTACTCACAACAAATTGCAACAACTGCTAACTTGAATACCGTTCTATAGAATTTTGCCTAAAAATAGGAAAAAAAGCAACCTAGCCAGCGATCCCCGTTGGAATATTTACCGATTCCTCAGTGAGAAAGAATTTCTAGTGATTTCCTAGTCTGCTCTCACTCGCTTTTATACACAACCAGCTGATTCGAAACATGCATTTCCAGCAAGGATTTTTAACCCTAAAAAAAATAGAGTATGAACATGCACCATTGAATTTGCAAGCAGCGTAAAATGCAACATTTCCACGCGCCTGATTACGGCCCGTCACAACTCGTTTCCTGGGAATTCATTAAAATAACAAATTGCACACGAGTAAAGTATGCACTGCGCCCGCCAACAACTGTAAATAGCAGCAGCAGCAACGACAAAAGCAACAACAGTAATACCGTATCTATTCAGTACTTACATGGATAGTTTTGCCCTTCGCCAAAAACTATGCACAAATCAGCGAAACATTTCCCAAAAACGGATTCATTGCCATCAATTGTACACATACATACACACAACATGCAGATGCTCGTAAATAGCATCGCTTGTTGCAACTTGCAATGGCCTAAACAACAGTAAGAGCAGTCAGCAACAAAACACAATAGCAAGCAATCAAAACAGTCGGCAAACAGCAATAAGAACAGTGGCATAAATAAGCATAAAATTTATGAAACCGTTGCATTACAGCCCGCATGCATTCCTTGTTAACTGTATGCGTTGCTTTGTATGCAACTACATATGCATGTATGTATGTATGTGCAAGCAGGCACCAGTTGAATGTTGCACGAAAACGTTATGCATAATAACTGAAATAAAGACAACAACAACAAGAATGATGATGGTGGTCCAGGAAGCGAGTAGCAGAAGTAATAAGAAAATTGTAAAATAATCGTGCAATGCATAACTAGTCTGCTGCTGCGATCGTTTGCATGTGCATATACATACCTACATACATACATATGCACACAGTTAGACCTTAGTAAATACATACCAGCGCATTTCGCTGTCCAAGATGATACTATGGAAATCGGCAGATATTTATTTATTTATTATCAACCCAATGAATATAAAAAATTCTTATAGGCTAAGTAGACATACATATGTACAAGTTAAAAGTTATTTAGAAAAGACGGATATTTTAACTAAATAGACTATTATAAAAAGCATTCACAGACTTCAAAAAGTGATCTTTTGAAAATAAAAAAATCTACTTCAACAAATTTAGAGATTCTATAGCTCTCTATTAGGGCTCGACTGATAGCAGCATTACGAGCATAAAGAGCTCTAAAAAGACCAACATAGAAAACCTTCGAACTACGAAGAGCTCTAGCCGGAATATTAAAGAAAATCCTCCCTAGGAACGCGGGAGAGTCAACATCACAACGGATCAAATCGAAAACGAAAGACAAAGATATGGTTATTCTTCTGTTCTGCAATGATTTTAATTTGATCAATGAGCATCGTGATTCATAGAGTGGGATAGGATCCGAGAAGCATAAATTACGCAACGCTAAGTGTAAGAATACTTTCTGGATCCGATCAATTCTAGCAGCATGGCACGTATACTAGGGAGACTGAATGAAGGAGGCATACTCCAGTTTGGAACGCACAAACGCAGTATACAAAAGCTTTATGGCTTTATTCATAAAAAATAAAGTAGTTTTATAAAAGGTTTATAAATTAAAAAATGTATGAAAACGTCAATTTATAAAGCTCTTTAAACCTACTTTATTTTTTATGAATAGGGCCATTAGTGTATAGGGATCGGCGAAATCGTAATAATAAAATTTATGTGGCTTGGAAAGGCAAGCTTAGAATCAAATATTATTTCCAAATCTTTAATTTCACTCATCCGTGACAGGGGCGAGTTAGATATATGATAATAGGTGTCAATGACATTGGCACGCTTAGAAAATGTTGTATGGAAACACTTGTTTATGTTCAGGGACAAGCGATTATTGTTACACCAGTTATTGACGTTATCTAAATCGATTTTCATCAATGCAGAGTCATCAGGCAGCTTCTGATCAACGAGTAGGGCAAGAGCAAATGTCATTGATAAACAAAACAAATAACATCGGACCCAGAATACCACCTTGTGGCACCCCAGAACAAGCAACACACGGAAGAGATCTAACAATTCAACAACAACCATACAAGGAAGACTTTAGTGGAAATCAATGCAGGCTAATTTTTTAATCAGGTTACATGGGAAACCCGAAACGTTTACTCTAGTGGATAATGCGCATCCTAAGAGATGCCGTACAGTGCGCACCGAAGACGCTATTGCTGCTGTGGAGCAGAGTATCGAAGAAGACCCGAATGAGTCCATATATGGCTATAGAGCCATGATTACTGACTTTTTCGTGCTTGAATTGGAGGATGTTGATGTCGACGACCTTTGGTTCCAACAAGGTGGCGCTACATGCCATATACCCAACGAAATAATCAATTTGTTGAAGGAAACTTTTGCTGAGCGCATTATCTCGCGTCGTGGGCCTGTGGCGTGGGGTTATGTGAAGTTGTTTGCCTACACAGACGAGACGATTGACGCCTTGGAAGAATATACGGCGCGCTATTGCTGACATACGGCCCCAATTGCTGCAAAAAGTGGTCGAAAATTAGGCCTCTCGGCTGGAATTTATTCGAGCCAGCCGCGACAGTCACTTGTCCGAAATTATTTTTAAAATATAAAGGCAAACCCTTATCTTTATAATAAAGCTGAATTCTTGGCCATGACATTAACTTATATGCATTTTATTTCTTCTTGAAAACCACATGTCTAAAAAAAACACCCTTTACAATTCCAAAAAAGCTGAATTTCGACTTTTTTTTTGAATTTACGAAGAAATTTGTTTTTCTTATTTCGAATATTAATCAAGGCTGCATTGTGCCAAGGTAATTTACAGTAATTCCCTTAGAGCAGAGATGAGCAAAGTGGCTCCCAAGATCCGGCTTGGCACATTTAGGTGGTAGATGAGGGGTAACACCAAGAGCCAGTATGAAGGGGGGAAAAGAGCGTATTCAAATTTCTTGTACTCCGACTCTCATTACTAATATATATTATGCTTTTAATGTATTTTGTACATCCTCTTTACCCTGAGAACTGATTTAGCTCTTGCTGGCTCTTTGACGACTTTAAGAGTCAAAAATCTGCCCATTCCTGCCTTAGAGCATACACATGTACATACATCCATAGATGTGGGCGTATTTAGTATTTTTTGCATAGGCACTTAAGTAGTTCATTCGACTAAAAATATTTGATTTTGAAGAAAAAAATCAAAAAGAATTTGTATGAATTACGACAATCATATGTATGTGCATATAACCTGTCGTACAACGATGTCCTAACTTTCAAATCAACAACCTTTAAAAAAAAAATAAATAAAATTTGAAATGCCGATAGCGGAATTAGAAAAAAGTGCATTGTATAGTACAGGGTGATGCAGATCCTCCAACTCCGCAGAGCTCTTTAGTTTTTTCCTAATTCGGCTTAGGAGCTTTTTTTTACTTGAAATCTTGGGCTTGAGAAAATTATAAATTAAACTTATTTTTCTTTAACAAATAAAATTGTTATTCACTTTTTCAATTTAACTTCTTTTGTTGCCATGAAAAAGCACTGCAACTCACAAACAAAAAGTGAAATCTCACTTCCGTGGTTCCATTATTTTCTACTTCATTTGCTGAACACAAATCGCGTGTCATTCGCAATGATTTTGATTATTTTTGTATTTGTTTTTTTTTGCAATGTTTGCAAACAACAACAAAAAATAAATTTTAACTTGCAAAGTATTAGATTTGCGCTTTATTTGCAAGTGTTGTTAAAAAAAAAACGCCTATACATGCGAGTATTTACTTACACAATAGCAAGTAATTGCAAATTCCAACAAACATAATTACAGCCAGGTTTTAGTAATAGCTCTAGTAAAGAAATACGGACAGCATCCGCCGCAAATAAATGATTGCAAAAAATAGCAAATAAAAACAAGCAACACGAAGTACACAGTACAAGGAAAGTGCAAGGGATTTAGGGGCGGGGCGAAGTGCGAAACAGAATAGTCAAGGGCGAAAAGTAATGGCAACAATGACTTGGCCACTAAGACAAATTGCAGCACCGCTAAAAGAGTGTTTATAATAAGTTGACTAACGAAACTGGAGACCACAAAAAGTATGCATGAGGGTATATACATATGTATGTATGTATGTATGTATGTGTGTACATTAGGGTGCATCACCCGCTGTACATAAAAAATCGCTACTGTTTTTCCATTGGAATTATAAAATCTATTATATTTTGAGACTTATGCCAAAATATATCAACGAAATATTAAGATTTACGTGAGCTGGACCGATTTTAAAATGCCTGCATACTCGATTATTTTATAAAAAAAATAGTTAAAATTTTTTTTTCAAAAAATAACCTCAGATGATAGGCGCTAAAAGCTTAGAAGGTCGGCATAAAATTGTTTAAACTTTGTATCGATTAAATGAGATTTTTGGAGGTATTTTCAAATCTGAATAGCTCACGTAGTAAATATTAATATTTTGGCGCAAGTCTAATAATATACTACACTTTATAATTCCAGTTGCAAAAACATCAACTTTTTTTTTTTTGTGACGCACCCTAATGTACATAGGTGTGTGCGAAATGGCAGATAGAGATAGCAGAGCGAAAAATTTGCAGAAAATTGCATAGCCGTTTGTTGCACTGTTGCCCATTAGAATGAATGCTAAAGAAGCATGGCTTTTCTTGTCCGCAACGTATTTACGCTGTTGTTTTAGTAGCGGCTACAATGTTGCTGCTGGCCCTTACGCCTTTGTGCGAGCGCTTTGTTGCATTATCTACACATCTCTTTTTTTGTTTTAGTTTTTTCTTTTCATTTGATGCGCTCTGACCTCAATTGAACTTTCATTTTTATGTAAATACTCAAACAGTTATCTCCACGCCGTTTGATTGCATGTAAATTAAAGATAGCAACAAACACCAAAGGCAGCAGGGTATATTAAGTGAAAACAAAAAAAAACTTAAGGAAAGCACTATCAAAAAATAGAGACATGAAAGCGTATGTTGCTTTGAAAATCAACAAACATCATTAAAAAAAAATGCAATAAAGTTATCACAGCAACGTTTGCGGGCTAAACGCGGCTAGCGATCACTTCAAAGCAACATTGTACGTAGACAACAGTGTTTCAGCAACATTTTTGCTGCAACAGCCACATGTTGACGTTGACTTGGAAATTTTATTGTTTTTAACTGATTGTGGTTATTTACTTTTTTTTCTGTTACAACACTGTGCAAACACATTTGAGGAAATTAACTTTCGGTAGCTGTGGCTAAAAGGTGAAAGGAGTTAGCCTATGAGCCTATGTCCTTGGTATTGGCATTGTAAAATAAAATTATGCTGCTATAAAACGAAAAATTTCAACAATTAGAATATGTACAATCACAGTTTATTTGCCTTGTATATATACTCTTTTATTTCCCATTCAAGTTGGTAAATACTTAGTTTCATCTTTTGCTTGATTTTTTGTGCCATATAAATTTTATCAGTGAAAACTACTTGCACTTGTGGTCTCCGTTTATAAAACAATTTCATTTTTTATGGAGGTTGATTAGGTTGAGTTAGATTGGCTCATCCATAAGATCTCACATGCAAATATATAGCATTATTTGCTTCCTAGTGTTACTAAGAAAGTGCAGGCGAGTCATAGCAATTGGCTAGTCCTTTGGTCTGATTTTTCCTACAGTGAAGGAAAAAAGCGGAGCCAAGTGAAAAAAGAATCAGATGTTTTGCAGAAATGCCTCACAGCTGAGATCACCTGATTTTATTTGCTGTAGGGTCACACCCAATATCTATAAAAAAAACTTTAAACCGACTCTGACAAAAATAGCAAAAAAGTTATATTAAGTGTAAGAGTTATTGACCAAAACGCTTTAAAATACTAAAATTAAATATAAATGCAGAAACTCATTTAATTCAATGCATATTTTGCCAATTATTTTCCTTTATTTTAATAACTTTTGCCCTTTTTATATCACTTTAAACACCCTGTCTAACCTTTTAGCAGGATATTTATACATTTTGACAGGTATTTTCCAGGTAGTTTTCGGCGGGTTTCCAGGCAGAAGAAGAACATTTGTCACTTGTATGTTTGCACAATGGTCGCGATGTTCTAGTGTGCCTTTCGAACAGTTATTTTCCAAATTTTAGTTCAAGAAGTCAGCTGGAAGAATATGCCTACACGAAAAAAATTATCACAAATGATTTAATGTTTTTTTTTTTTTTTT
>NW_016161842.1:0-30682 GCF_001687245.7 Rhagoletis zephyria | reverse complement strand
TCCTTTATTTGAACAGCTAAAACCGATAAATTTCGTAAGATATTTTATAAATAATAATACAAAGTCTACTGAGAAAATCGTCAAAATCTATGCTGTATAAGCTTTATCTCCTATACCACTGATTGTTAAGATACCAGTTTTTGCCATATATCTCCTTTATGTACGAAACTAAACCCAATAAATTGTGTTACCGGTTTACATACCGATCACATAGCGATGAAAATCACTTAGATTGGTGTCATATAAAGTATATCTTCCATACCTCTGATTGTTTAGATGCGATTTTTTATATAAGTATGTAACTCCTCTATCGATGTATGCAGATGTATTCAAAAGCAGTAATCTGTCAAAGTAAAATTTGCAGATGTTCATGAAAGGTATGAAGCCTTCGGCATAGCCGAAGACAGCGCTGCTCTTACTTGTTTTAAATTAAATTTGTTTTTCTTTTATAGTAAAACTTTCTTTTAATTTTTAGATCTCGTTTTAAAAATAAAAAATATGTTTTCAATTTATTTAATTTTGAGAAACTTGTTTTATATATTTTTTTCTTTTTATTTTTTTTGTGGTTTAAAATGAAAAAATAGTTTCTGACTTGTAACAATTTATTTCATTCTTTGTTAAGGACATATTATTATTTGCCTTTTTTAATCTAATTTTCTTTTAATTAAAAAAAATATATACATGTGTATTTTTAATTTAATGTAATTTTTAGAAATTTATTTTATGTATTTCTCTCTTTTTTCAATTCTTTTAGTTTTTAAATTTTATTTTTCTTAGTTTCATTTAATTTTTAGGAACTTATTTTAGTTTTTTTTCGTTATCGTTTAATTTGCTTTCTGTGTTGATTGAATTTTCTTATTTTTACATACATTTATTTAAAAAATACGGGTTTTTAATTTAATTTAATTTTTATTTTATTTTAAGTTTTTTTGTTTTAAAAAAAAAAATTATTTTTTTAGTTTTATTTAGTTTTTAGAAATTTACTGATATAAATATACTATTAATTAAATTTTTGGATCTTATTTTAAAATGAAAAATATAATTTAATTTTAATAATTTTTAAGAACTTATGTTTTCTTTTTTTTTAGATCAACACTTTTCTTTATTTAATTTAACTTTCATTATTTTTTAGATTTTATTGTTTTAAAACGAAGAATTTAGATTTTTTTATTTCGTTTAATGTTCAGAAACTTATTTTGTGTAGTTTTTTCTTTGTTTTCAGTAAGCCTTTTTCAGTTTATAATTTAATTATCTTTTAGCTTTTAGATTTTATTGTTTAAAAAAAGAATATATTTATTTAGTTTCAATTGATTTTTACAAACTGAAATTTTTTTATATAATTTTCTATTAGTTTTTTAGATTTTTCTGTTTAAAAAAGAAAAATCCTTTTGCTTTCAGTAAATTCTAGCAATCTATATTTTATTTTTTTGTTTTGTTTTATTAAATTTTCTTATACTTTTTTAGATAATATTTTGCTAAAAAGAATTTAATTTAATTTTTAGAAACTTTCTATTTATTTTTTCGTTTTTATTAAATTTTTCAAATTTATTATTTTTTTCTTTTTTAATAAATTTTGCTTTTAATTTTTATTATATAATTTTCTCCTTTTTAATTATTATATTTTTAATTTTTAGTTTTTAATTTTTTTATAAAGAAAAACATGTATCTGTTTCTTTAATTTAAAAATAATAAATATCAATATATATATTTTTTTAGTCCAAAAATTACGATTTTCTATACCAAAAACCCAAAAATCATAAAATAATGGTTAAATTTCATTGGAACAATAGAAATCCAATATTAAATGTTAAAGTATGATTTTTATTATGAATAAGTTACTTGTCCATTGATATCGTTGCCGATAAGAATTTATATTAAATATATCGATAAACATATCGGTGATTATATCGATATAAGGTTATGTTGACAAAAAATGTCGATGACCGAAAACCGATAACAGTTTCATAAAATGTGTGTACCGATAATGGTATCGATACATTTTGATCTACGTATATTTATATCTTTATATTTTTCATCATTGGGAGCAACGATACTTATTGATAAGAGTGTTTATTGTTATAACGATGAATGTATCGGTAATTCGATGGTTATTGAGATAACAATGTATGTGGACAAAATTGTCGACAATAGAAAATTGCACCGAAAATATTACCGAAAACTGTGTAAAGCGAAAATGTAACGACGCATTGATATTTATACCAAGAAAAATTATACTGATGATATAAAGATGATCATATCGGCCAATTAATAGATGGCGATATCGATAACCATAAGTTTTATAATAATTAAATATTTACCGGTATTAATTTATCAGTGGTTTGGCAACTTTTTTCCTATCGAGGGCTCGTGAGAACTAAGCAAACTCATAGCCTTTGTAGTAGGGTTGGGACTATCCGTTTGTTCTGATTTCCGGATATTCGTTCAGATATAAAATAAAATCCGGTTGAGAAAATATATCGGATATTAACCAGATATCTGGATCTGGATCATTTGGTTACCAATATACCCAGATATTCGGATTTTTTAGTCAGGTATTCGAAGATTCGGATTACCCGGATATTTAAAAAAAAAACGGATAAAACTGCCTGCCCTATTTTGTCTGTCTCAAAGTGCATTGTGAGCGCATTTAATTAAAGAAGCTCATACAATTCTTTAGTCTTTCCGTAGCATCAAACCTCAAACTACAATGCTCCCTTTAGGTGCCCCCTCCATCAAGCTTTTTTTGTAATGATATGTAGGCAATCTAAGTAACATCCGCTAATGAATCTATGCTATTAATCTCCTTTATGCTCACGTAAATCTAAAAATTTTATTAGTATGTAATTCTGTATTAAACAAATCATATATATAAATAGGCAATCATGTTTCCTTTACACCCCTTTTACGGCTAAACTATACTTCTAAGGTATAAACAATTATATATCATTAGAAAGGTATTTTGATGCTGATGTGCAGGCANTATCCTTAATTTTATCGTTTGAATTTCAACCGCTGGGCGAACACTAGTATGTAATAAAAAAGCGATTTATGCAAATTAAACAGGTTATCGCTGTATATTCTCATGCTTTGCGGAAGTTAAAAGCGCACATTTAGCTCTTAAATGCTATTTGAATTGGGCAACTATGTTTGCTAACTTTACATGGATGTGTGTGTATAAACAAAAATTTAACAACGGTGTACTTCGTTCATTGTGTTTTTTTTTATTGATTTATTTGTTCTTTTAAAGCAGCTACTAAATACGCCGTGGCAGCTACAGCTGCAGTATCAGTTACCAATCCGCTGATTATACGCGAAGAGTACAAAAAATACTTGAAAAAAAAAGACGCTTACAAGTTAAAGCTACCTTCTTCGCTTATCTGACATTAAACAACTGAGGCTCATTTGCGCGATTCCCAGCAGAAACTTTTACCACGGCAAAGAGAAAAAAACAAACAGAAAAAACAGCAAAATGCCATAAAATGCCAATAAATATCTAAGCAATTTCTAGTGGTTGCTTATCGAGCGATAAGTCATCTACACACTCATTTATGATCATGCCTGGGGGGGGAAAGAAAGATCCATAGAGAGAGAGAGATAGAAAAGGGAGCGAGCGGGCGCCGTTAAAAAACTCAGTTGAGTGGAAAAAAAGTCACAAAACGGCTAGGAAATGTGTCTAAGTATGTAAAAACCTTAAATCAGCAAAATGGATAAGGCCAGCCAGCGACTTACTCCAGCACTAGAAAATATTGGCATTGGCAAAAAATATAAAATTCCAAGTTGTTGTGCGCTGTCTGGTAGATGCCGCAATCAGCATGATAAATCTTTGTAACTTTGAACTTTGGGCGTTTTTTTTTGTTTCGCCGTTCCTGCTTGGTTTTTTGTGTCTCGCTGCACCAGCAATTTTAAAGTTCGCCTAAGAAGAGCCTAAAATTAAGCATAGTTTTGCTAAACTAACTTCAACTAGGGAGTGTATGTATGTGTGGCGAGTTAAGGTGCGCGCTTGAAAGTTTTCAGAGATAGCAATAGAGAAAAATGGAAAAATACAATAAAAACAAATGCACTGTAGCCGATGCAAAATATAAAAAATCCGAACAGTGAAAAAAATACAACTATTGTATGTTTAGTAGACATATATGTGCATTAGGGTGCATCACTCTCCATAAAAAAAGTTACTCTTTTTTCCATTGGAATTATAAAAAGTATTATATTTTAAGAATTCCGCCAAAAAATATCTCTGAAAATAATTAAGATTTACGTAAGCTGGACCGATTTCAAAATCCCTCCACAAATAGATTTTTTATAAGTAAAATTAAAAAAAATTTTAAAAACTTACCGAAGATGATATAACGGTTTAAGCTTAAAAACTCAGCATTAAAAATTTGTTTAAATATTATCAACGGAACCATAATAAGGAGGCTTTTGTAGGTATTTAACATCGGTCCAGATTACGTAAATCTTAATATATTTAGCGAACGTCTTAAAATATAATAAATTTTAAAATTCTGGTGGAAAAAAAGCAAATTTTTTTGGGGAGGCACTCTAATGTACATATATGTATGTATACATTAGTGATGCCAGATTTTTTTCTAGCCATACGGGGCAAAGGCATAATTTGTCTCAAAAATACGGGATTTACAAAAATTTAACGTTGCAAATGAGAAGTAAGAGTTACAGTTGCGGTCAAAATAATAGCAGCAAAATTCAAAATGATGCTGTTGGCAACTTAACAACTTTCATATAAAATATGAAATATGAAAAAATTTAAAAAGTTTCCAAAAACCTTCTTAAAAAAGTTTTCAAAAACCTCTTGAAAAATTCCGAAAATCCGAAAATTCCGACAGATTAAAAAAAAATGTCAATAGTTCCAGAAAGCCCCAAAGAATATCGAAATATTCAGAAATTTGACAATGAATACTTAAAGTTTTAAAAAGTCTCGAGATATTCAGAAAAGTGCCAGTAGATCCCGAAGTTTCGAAAATTTCAGAAAAGCGTCAAAAGAAATCGAATGTTCCAGAAAAGCGCGAAAAAATCAGAAAAATGTCGGTAAATCCCGATTGGCTGTAAATTTTCAGAAAAGCGCCATAAGTCTAGAAAAATTCAGAAAAGTGTTAAAGAACTCTAAAATATAGAAAATTTAAAAAAATTATCAACAGAACCGGATTGTTCAAATAAATTGAAGTTGAAATATACCGAAAGTTGTAAAAAGTCACAAAAATTTCAGTAATATGTCATACGATTTTGAAAATCTTGAAAAATTCAGAAAAGTCTCAATAGATTACAAATGTTATAAAAAGTCTCGAAAATTTCCGCAAAGTCTGAAAATTTCAGAAATGTATCGTTAGATCTCGCAAGCTTAAAATAAATCCCGAAATGTCCCGATGTCTGAGCAAAACGTAGGCAAAGTATGTAGTTGAGTTGCTATTAGGGTGGCAAAAATAAATGCACATATGCACACATGTAGATCCATACATAGCTAGCTGCTGGGAAACAACAAATTAAGATGCAGCGCTTTGATTAAGAAAGCGCTTCGCTTTTCCGGCGCCGCTCCTTGCAAGTTACCACCAACATCAACCGCACAATAATGAGCCTAAGGGTTAAAGGTGTTTTCCTTTTTGTTGTTGTAGTTGTTGCCGTCGCTGTTGTGTTGTGGCACAACAAATAATACACGACACAAACATGCCAGAACTCAAATTGTGAGAGCCAGCCAGCCGGCAGTGAAAGAAGCATATGAAATTGGCTTTTATTAGACGTTAAATGGCAACCGTTTGTAGCCTATGGCACTTAAATGAGAAAAAATCAATGCAGAGAAATCGGTATGCCATAGTCGTTTTACATACATACATATGGAAGTATATGCAGCAGTTGAGTTACTTTGGCAGCAACTTCTTAGAGAGAGAGAGTGATCTGTTCGATACATATCGCAAGCGCTTAGCATATGGAAAAAGTTAACGAAAAATACGTTAACGGGGGGAAAAAACGGGTGCAGAGAATGAAGGCGAAAAACAAAACAAAAGAATTGTGGTCTAAGTGAAAAATTAAAAGCAAGCAAAATGAAAACAGAATACAGGAATAAAATAAAATTCAAATGCCACAGAAATGTCGAAACAAAACACAAAAAGCGCTGGTAAGCCAGTGGAGGCGCCGCCGCGCCTTCATTAGAATTCAATACCAAGAAACAAGCCATGTTGCTTTGTTGTTGCACTCTTATTTTTGTATGTAAATATGTATGCGCATTGCTGTTTTCAATCCAATTTTATGCTGCTTTGTAAAGCATTGAAAGCAGGGCTATGACTTGTTTAGAAAGCAAAATTTATAGACCAGAACTAAAGAGTTTGGCGGCAGCAGCAACAACGGCCATCACTTTCATTGTCAGTGGCAGTGGCAGCGGCAATGGTTGAATACATAAATAAACAATATGACTACCAACAAGTCGCAGATACGGTTACATAAAAACAAAGTTTGCTTACGGAATTCACTGGATCTGTCTTAAAAATATTCAATGCCAAAAAGCTCAAGATTTCTAGGTTCGTGTTAAGTTTAGAAAAGCTAAATATAATATTGGGGCGTATTCTTGTTTTCGTACTAATCGAAAATCATGAAATTTTCCTATCATTTTGTATTCAAAAATTTCAAATTTTCGATTCGTACGAAAACCAGAACACGCCTCATTATTTATAATAAGCGAACCAACACTTATCAAAAAGTTCATCATATGAAAGTGATATAAGTAAAACTTGAGAGTGTCACCTAGTTAAGAGGATTCGCAAATAATATAATAACTTCATGACTTCTCCGCCTGGAAATTCATTTCCTGCGTAAATGGTTTATTCAGCCAGCCGAGTAGAACTACCCGACTAAACCGGTACAAAGCATACCGGCTAGTGATTGGGAAGCCAATGAGGTTTCTTTTTGCCTCTTTTGGCGTCTTTAGGTCACCTGATCTACACCATTTCCAGTTGTAAATGCGAAAGCGTCAATTGTAAATGAGAATAGTCATTTTTAAATGAGAAAGCGTCAATCGAAAATGAGAATAGTCAATTGTAGATGAGAAAGCGTCAATTCTAAATGTGATTAGTCAATTGTAAATGCGAAAGCGTCAAATGAAAATGCGAACGCGTCAGTTGTAATTGAGAATAGTTAATTGTAAATGAGAAAGCGTCAATTGTAAATGAGATTAGTCAATTATAAATGACGCTTTAATGACTGGGAAAAACATCGGAAGATCTTGGACCTGAAGCTAAGATGTACCCACGGTATGTCTCGGATCAATGTATGTAGCTCGATAGAGAACACACGGGAAGTCTCAGTTGTTTTACACCGGCAATATTTGGAGAAGTTGGTGGATGACGCGAAAACTATAATCACCGGAGGAGACTGCGGTATTTCGGCACGCAACATCTTTCCATGGAAATGCTTTATCTTTACAAGATATGCAAGTTGGGACATAATAAACTTGCATTTTTAATAATATCTAAATAATTTCTGAATAAAAACGAGTTTCTCATTTCCAAATGACTCTTTCGCATTTTCATTTGACGCTTTCTCATTTACAATTGACGCTTTCTCATTTACAATTGACTACTCTCAATTACAATTGACGCTTTCTCATTTACAATTGACTATTCTCAATTTCAAATGACGATATCGCATTTACAATTGACTATTCTCATTTCCAAATGACGCTTTCGCAATTTCGTTTGACGCTTTCTCATTTACAACTGGAAATGGTGTAGATGACGTGTGTAGAAAGATGCTAATGTAAGGAAAGCGGGCTTTAATAAGATGTATTATGGAACGATTTTCCGTTATCCCTTGTCAAATTTGGTTTGGAGAACAAACATACAGAAGTTGGTTATACATTTTTAAAGTTACTGCAAAAACCAAAAAATACAGAAAGCTGTATCGGTTGAGTTTCGAAATGAAGTTTTAATTTCATTTAATTTTCTTATTTTGTCGGGACAGTAAACGATTTTTCGTAACCGTTTAGAGATTAGTTGAGGACTATTTCAGGATCATTTCGTGACTAGTTTCGACATGATGCCGAACTTGTCCCACACTTGTTCGGAAGTGGTTCGGAAAAAGTCGTGAACCTGCCGCGAAGGATCTCGAACAAATCTTAAAACGGTGCCAAAATGGTTCCTTTCTAGTCCCAAAATTAATCCAAACAAGTCCCGAAATGTTCCTGAAATAGTTCTGAACTAGCCACGCAATGATCCTGAAATCAGGGACCGAAAATAACTGTTAAAGATCTAAATATTTTTATACGATCGTTGTAAAATCCTTAAATTTTAATTTTATTTTTTTTCGATCAAGAATTATCGTTAATTTTGGATTTTTATTTAAAGATCAAAATATTTTTTATACGATCGTTGTAAAATCGTTAAATTTGGATTTTTATTTTTTTTTGTGTTAAAGATCCAAATATTTTTATACGATCGTTGTAAAATCCTGAAACTTTTATCTTATTTTTTTCGATCAAGAATCATCGTTAATTTTGGATTTTTATTTAAAGATCAAAATATTTTTTATACGATCGTTGTAAAATCGTTAAATTTGGATTTTTATTTTTTTTTGTGTTAAAGATCCAAATATTTTTATACGATCGTTGTAAAATCCTGAAACTTTTATCTTATTTTTTTCGATCAAGAATCATCGTTAATTTTGGATTTTTATTTAAAGATCCATTTTTTATACGATCGTTGTAAAATCCTTAAATTTGGATTTTTTTTTTTTCGATCAAGAATCATCGTTAATTTTGGATTTTTATTTAAAGATCCATTTTTTATACGATCGTTGTAAAATCCTTAAATTTGGTTTTATATTTTTTCGATCAAGAATTATCGTTAATTTTGGATTTTTATTTAAAGATCCATTTTTTATACGATCGTTGTAAAATCGTTAAATTTGGATTTTTATTTTTATTTTATTTATTTTTTGTTAAAGATCCACGATCGTTGTAAAATCGCAAAATTTCTATTTTATTTTTTTTCGATAAAGAATTATCGTTAAATTTAAATTTTTATTTTTTTTTGTGTTAAAGATTCAAATATTTTTATACGATCGTTGTAAAATCCTGAAACTTTTATCTTATTTTTTTTCGATCAAGAATCATCGTTAATTTTGGATTTTTATTTAAAGATCCATTTTTTATACGATCGTTGTAAAATCCTGAAACTTTTATCTTATTTTTTTTCGATCAAGAATCATCGTTAATTTTGGATTTTTATTTAAAGATCCATTTTTTATACGATCGTTGTAAAATCGTTAAATTTGGATTTTCATTTTTATTTTATTTATTTTTTGTTAAAGATCCACGATCGTATGTAAAATCGTTAAATTTGGATTTTTATTTTTTCGATCACGAATTATCGTTAATTTTGGATTTTTATTTAAAGATCAAATTTAATTTCTATTTTGTGATTTACATTATTTCAATAAAAATAATAATCGTTATTTTGGATTTATATTTTTTTCGATGATTTTTTTCCCGTTATTATGGGTACTGCGTTTTTATTACCGAATTAAATCTTTTATGATCTAAAAAATTAATACTGAAAATAACGTTTGTAATATGATCGAAAAAAATAAAAATAAAAAAAAACGATCCAAAAGTTATCGAAAAAAATCTAAAAAACATTTTTCATCGAAAATATAAATCGGAAAAATATAAATACAATTTTATCGATTAAATTATAATTTTTAATATAAAGCTCAAAACCTACACGAACCCGAACTAGTCCCGAAGTAGTGAACTTGTCTCTAATGGTCTAAAACTAGACTCGATTTAGTCCTGAAATAGTCATGAACAGGTCCCGAAATGGTCGTAAACTAGTCCGAAAATGGTCTGAAAATAGCCCTGAACTAGTCCATAAATATTCATTTGTACACCCATGCAGCAATTAAATATTTCCTGCTGAGCTAACGCAAATTTTACCCACACCGAGATCTAAGATGTTTGTACATTAAAATAGTCGTATATCTTTGATACTGCTATTAAGTCTACATACATACATATTTATATTTGCTTTTCAAATTATCGGTTGTGAACTTTAAAAGTCCAGTCAATTTTTAGAAGAAAAAAATGCCGTAAGTAGTATTGTCGCCATATGTTAGTGTGTAGGTATAAGCGATCATTTTATATACCAAAAGATACGTCCCTTTCTAAAAGCCATCTATTTATTTAGGTGGTTACTTTCATAAAAGCACTTATGTAAAATACTTCCACCACAACTTTAAAACTGCAATAATAACGCTTCACCGCTGCTCTCTGATATTTATGCGCGTCGACAACAACGCCGGCCGTGGTGGCAGCAGTGACCGCAAAAGGTTACACGTTTTCGCCTAAACGTAATTTATCAATTTACCAATCTGTTGAAAAGTCAAAGGTGCACTTCAAAGGAAGTACATAATAGAAATAAAATTTTAATTTCTTAAAGAAAAAAAAAACAAAGCAGCAAAACACTTATCAGCTACTATTTTGTTTACTCGGCGAAAAGTGAAATTAGTGTGCATGAAAATAACATCAAAACGCATACAAAATCGCTTAAGAAGACACAGTCGATGAGTGGTAGTAATACACAGAAGCAGCAGCAGCAGTAGTTGGTATACGCTCTCACTCAACGAGAGTGGCCTACAAAGCTGCGTTAGCATAGTTGAAAATGAAATTTGTTTGCCGCTGTTAGCACGTCAAGTAGCTGTTAAAGAGTGGGCATAATAAACGAAAGACTTTAGACGCGAACTTCGTTGAGTGACTTACATTCTTGCATACTACATTTGTAAGCAATTTTGTGTATTAAATATTTACTATGTAGCTGCTGAAGTAGCGTAGGCGCAAATCAATGTTAACATTACTAAACAAACCACACCAAACACAAAAATTTGAGGAAGAAAAAGAAAAGTAAACAAGGAGCAAGTATGTTTTAAAAATGTATGTATGTATGTACGTATTGATGTATATGCGATTGTTATTGTCAATTCAATACAATTACTTTCATATACACGTGACGAGCGCCAAGCGGCAACTGCTAACCTAGAAAATCAAAAGAGCGTAGAGTAAAGTTTTAGAAAACAATATAGATTCACAGACACTACTGCATATGGCAATATATTTGCATGCGCTTGAGCTTGAGTGGCTGGTGCCAAAGACATTTCTAAAGTAGGTTTCCCCTAAAGCTCGGATGTTTGTGGTCGCTTCTGGTGTTGTTGCAATGCTGTGTGTGTGTGTGTGTTTTGTTTTTTTCTTTCTAGCCGGAAGAAAATCATTGCTTTTATAACAAAAAATGACAACAGAAAGTGGTTCGCTTGCATGCAGATATGGCAATCGACTGGTGAAAATCGCCTCAATTGCACGTTCGTTGGTGGGCTTTATCTAACGCTGCTGGTCCTTTAGCGATTGTGAGTGGTCATGCAAATGTTTCTGATTTTATTTTTACTTTCGATCGAAAATGACAAGTTTCTTTTTTATTATTTTCATTTTCCCCTTCTCTTATTCACTACTGTATTTCATTTCCTTTATTGAATACGCTGATCATTGTTGACAGGTATTTGGTTGCATGCATTGGCCCATCAAATCTTTGTAGATGTGGAACAAAATAATAATTAAATTAGCGTAAATTTTCGAAAACTTTTGTGAATGCCGTAATTATGAAATAAAAAATTAGAATGTCCTAAAAAAATCACAATTTAAGAATTGAAAGTAGTAGAAAATTCCCTTGATCCGAATTAATTTTGGGAACTAAATCTAGGACTTAATCCGCATCAACTGCAGCTAATTCCCGAGATAATACCGAATTAACGAGTTGATTCGGATCAACGCTGCCGTCTGTCTATGCTTTAACGTAATGCGTAATCCTTTAATGTCTACTAGTGGACAGCGTAAAAAGAGATGTGCATATTTTCGTCTTTTTCTATAATCTTATGTTGTTATTAAAAAAGAAGACTATCTAATTATTAGTACTTTTTTCCAATTAATCAGATTTTCTTTTCCCGGTAATATCCACCTAGATTAGCCATCTCATTCAGAAATGGATTGCATTCAGTAAGAGCCAATACAGTACATGTGAGAGCGCGATTGGTTATGTCTTGTAAAATGTCTCATAAAAATCCGAGTTGAAAAAACTATCAAAGATAACCTCATCGATTATTCTTCAATATAAGATTACGTATGTTTTAAAATCATTCGCTATAGGTTTTGGTTCCAAAATAAGTAAAAAATAAAAGTGCGTGAAGAAAGTGTTACATTTTTTAGGGTTAATCCAGATTGAACTTTCCAAACCATCGCAAAAAAAATAAACCGCTTCGTGTGTTGCTAAAAGCTATGGCGAACGTCTTAAGTATTATTATCAAGTTTCAAAAACCTTAATGCAGCCAAGAACATTGTAACGCTTTTTACGAAAAATCCAAATATATGGGGAAGAAGCGGAATAAAGCGGAAAAATTTGAATGCTCTGAGGGGTTCGTTCTTCTTCTTCTTTATTGGCGCCGGTAATTTTTTTCTTATGTAAACTTTCGCAGAATCTTTCTCTCGAAAACTCCAACAGTCGCCGCATCAGATTTTTTCATTGTCCATGCCTCCGCGTCATACCCCAGCACAGGCATATAGAATGCGATTTTTGTATGACTTGTAGCACTTGTTGGCAAGAGTGATTCTCCGTTGGATTTCAAGGCTGACATTTTTATTGGTGTTAAAGCTGCTTCCCAAATAAACGAGATCATCCTCCTTTTCAAACTTGTTACTGTCAACAGTGACGTGGGTGGCAAGACGCGTATGCTCTGACTGTTTGTGTGATGACAGGAGATACTTCGTTTTGTCCTCGTTCACCACCAGACCCATTCGCTTTGCTTCTCTATCTAATCTCGAGAAGGCAGAACAGACGTAGCCCTTATTTTTACCTATAATATCGATGCCAACATCGCCAGATGACGGACCATAGACCGGGGGCTCGGGTTCGTCTTCTCCACAACTTTCCTGGCTGCTACCATACAGTAGGGTGGAAAAGTGTTCCCTCACTAGATCGCCATTTTTGGTCTTACAGCAGATCGCACTGGTCTTGAGACGTTCCATAAGTCGCTTAACTCTCTGGTAACATTTTCGGGCGTTTTTCCTGTCGGCCAGCTTTCAGACGGTCTAGAGATTTTTACCATTAAAAATCGCACCACAACGCACAGCCGCATGCAAATCTTATAAAATGCAGTAAAATTTGAATGTGGAAAATTTTTCAAGAAAAAAAATTTAAAAATATTTTTTTTCCATAGTGAATTTTGATATGTGTATGCGTGATTTTTTCGATAAAAATGTTTTAATTGCGTATGCATGTTCACTTTGAGCAAATTTTGAGCACTGGTTGGGGAAATCTTCGGCAGTTTGGGCAAATCGCGTTTTATTTCAACCTTCCTCCTAATTGGGCCCCAATCAGGGCCCTGTGAGTTTTATCGCAAACTTAAATTTACTTTCCCTCGGCCTTTAGGGGATTTGAGATGGAATGAGCCAAATACGTATTTATGTACGTACATTGCATAGCAATTATATCAATTCTTGATTTACATTAGCATTTTGCATTCACCACAGCCGAGCAACATTCCGCTAACCTCCACTATTACTTATTAAATAGTCAATAAATTTTTATTAAAACATTATATTTATTTTGCATTAGTTCAAACATCAAAGCTTAATGATCTATGACTAGAAAATATTCTGCAAAAATTAGCACAAAGAAAGTCACTTTAAATGTTACGAGTAGTTTGTGCATATTTTGATTGGATGCCGACAGTAAACACAAAAACAAAAAAACAACACCAACAATTTGCCGAGTATTGTTCTTTGCTAAACTTTCTTGTTCTAAGCATGATTTATTTTTGATTTGCCATTGATAGAGGCGAAAGTTCTANATATCTATGTATTTGTGCATGTAACAGTAGATATGTCCATATGTAGAATGTGCCATATGTCAAATCGGTATTTGTGATTTTGTTGGTACACAACAAAAAGCTTTGCTCAAAAACCGCTATCCAACACTGTGTGGCTTGTTAACTGTCTAATTGCGCTTTGTGCCAATTAAAATTCTATTCACTAGGCATATCTAGCAATTGTAAGTGGTAGTGGCTTGATTGTCCTCACAATTGATTTGTTATTTTTTTCCTACTGGCATGCCGGTTTTTGTTGCGTGGCCGTCTTTCTCGTGTAACGGTGAAAGGACTTACGTGTTATTTGGTAGTTGAATGATGTTGTTAACTTAATTCACTCATTAAACTGTGGAATGTGGAGAGAAGAATTTTTCTCGAGTCAAGTGAATTAAGTTTAAGTGGAAAATTTTTTAGTTTAATTTGCCTTTTTGCTGGTTGACGTGCCCACCCGTGTTAATTTTGAAGATCCATTTAGCGAATGGCACACCAGGCTGGTTGCTCTCTCAAAGTGGGTTGCCTGAATTTATTAGTGCTCCTAGTTTTTTCGTCCTCTTCCAAACCTCCTCAGTAAACTTTGGAACAAAAAAAAAAATACTCCTGGTGGCAGAGGCCAAGTCGTTTCATTTGACACCGCATTTTTCGTTTTCCAACGAACAGCCTATAAGTTATAATTTTTCGCGCTGATGGCAACCCTGTTCGAAAAAATAAAACCTAATTGCACTTGCATATCTGAAGGACAGGAACTTTGATTTGAGGCCTCATTTTTTAAATTGAATGAACTGTGCAAATGTAATGAATTACCAAAAATTCCTTCACGTATTATATGTAAGTTGTAATTTTCATATAGTTGGCAGCTCCATTAAAAAAAAATATATATATATCTTATTACACATCCGGAGGTCATATCCTTTCATTTCGTACCTCATTTTTTAGCCCAACGAACGGTAAAGATCTTCTAAAATTTAAAAAGGTGGCACCTCTACTCAAAAAACAATACATTATTAAACATCTAAATACTGAGCCCGTTCATTTGAAAATCTCGCTTTTTGTAATCCAACAAACGGTGCGGATCTTAAATTCTTTTAGACAGGTGGAAGCGCTAAAGAAATTTTAAATACCAAAGATCACTCTCCTATCGATAGAGAATAAGCGTGTTCATACAATTTCGACTGTGTTATAGAGGCTTTTTACGTCAAATGTCCAGATCAAAAATGGCAATATCTCGGTGATTTTTTTTTTTTAATTTTGATGTAAATAGAGCGGGTAGGGAAGTGAATGCATTTTGCTTGTCGGGGACAATATTTAAATTTTTTTATATATTTTTTCATAGTCTTTCGATTAGTGAATTTTGTTTTTTAAATTTTCTCTTCCATGTTTTCATAGTCACTATATTTTTTAGGTCCGCCAAGAATGCCTGAAAATGCAATGGGGGAAGGACCCATAAAAAACTGGTTAAATAAATAATTAGGTATTATTATTATTGGAATATTGATTTTCCAGAGTTCTATAATTTCTACGAAAAACTATTTTTTTCCCATACAAAAGTACATGGAAAACTTTGAGCGACCTCTAAATATTTTTTCATTCAAAATAAAAAATAGGGGTATATTTTACTTTACTTTACTTTACTTTTTTCTTGACCACCCTAATGTAGATACATAATGTCAGAATTTAGTTTTCTTTCCCTATTAGTCTGGGTTTCAACGGACGCGTGCGTAACCATCAATAATAATTTATTAAATAATCAAGCAGGCAGAAAATTGTATCTCCATAAAAATTTTACAGCTAATTAAGTTCAGTATTGCTGCAGCTACAAAACTAAATTCATATGTATGTATGTATATATATTTGTATATTTATAGTTACGAAATCAGAGAGAAAGTGAATTGCGACAACAAATCTCTTTCCGAAAATAATTTCACCATTAACGAGCTGCACCCACACATTTTCCCTTTTTGGAGTTTTTCTTCGTTGAAAAAATGTTAAAATAATTTCTCACACTTCTCATAAAAGAAAAAGAGATAGCCGTTCGCGAAGGTCACTTTTTCCTTTAATGCTTACTGTCTCTTTGTATAATGCTAATTTTGTGAGGAAAATAATCCATTCATTAACCAAGACCTCTCCTCTTTGACATTTTTGTTTGCACTATAAAAATAAAATGATAAATATATAGATAATCCCAGGCTTTTAAATAAGTACTGTAACTAAATATTCTTTTGTCTTTGTGGTATTTGGCCTGCGGGCTGTGTGGCGCGCTCTAAATGTAAAAGCACTCCTAGTTAACTGTAGTATAATATGGCATTAAAAATCGCAGAGCTAGTGACACACTTGGCGTTGACACACATAAATATGTAGGTATGTATGTATGTATATAAATACATAGATATGTACGAGCCCACTGACCACAATCGGTATCTCAAAGTAACTATTTATAAGTAAGTCTAGCGCAGTGTGGTTTTGTGTCTGCGGCAATCTACTACTGTAAACTCATAGCTGACACTCTTTCAGATTATTATCTTAGTTGCCGATTAGTACCGCTTTCCATTACATTTTACATTGTGATGATGATTTTTGTTATAGGCAAGCAAAAGATAAAAAAAAATGTTAAACGCAAATTAGTCAATTAAGAAGAATGTACAAGTAGTAGGGCAATTTAAACTAAGCTTTGTGAGCGCATATCAACAAACGTATAAATTAGTTGTAGTTTGTAATACAATCGAAGCGCAAGCAACAAATTCGAAATATTTTCCAATTTACATATTTGATGGCCGAAGGCGGTGGTGCCATAGCTGGTTGCAGATCAATGAAAACCTGATCTGGACCAGCTCTATTCGTATAACAGCATGCTAAAAAATTTAAATATGCGCGCAAAACTAGAGCTCAAATATACTAAATTTGGGAGTTTAGTTTTTTCACAGAACGTCTGATTTTTTAAGGACCTTAAACTTTCAACAAGAATAGTGGTTCAAAAGATGATCGTATAAATCTAAAATTGTACAAGAATAGAAATATGAGTATTAGTGATGCACGGAACCGAGGAACCGGTTCCTCTAGAGAACCGGCCGGACCAGTTCTTGCAAGAACCGAAAAACGGGTCTGACGGAACCGAAACTCGATTCCAAAAGAACCGAAAAATGGTTTCGGAAGAACCAAAATTCGTCCCAAACGAAACGAGAAACGGTTCCGAAAGAACCGAAATTCGATTTCTCGTTGTTTTTGATGGTATCGACTTGATTCCGGTTCAAGGCACTGCATGATACAACCGCCATATACTCGATCTGGCCGACTTACTTCAAGTTCGTTGTTTTGAATGTTATCGACTCGAAATTCGGTTTGTTTACGTAACATGGAGTTCTCAGATGGCCTATAAACTTTTTTTTCTTAAATTTAATGTTATGCAATTTTCTTCCTCATCTTCGAGCCTTTCAAATTGCAGAGCAGCGAGCACATTGAAAAAATCATATTAAAAAAAAAATATATATATATATATTTGTAATGAAATACTAACGTGGAACGCGAAATTAAATTTAATTTCATGTATTAAATTTTCACCAAATTTTTGTAACACAAATATTAACTAAGAAATAAATGTTATATATTTATTTATTTTATTTTTTTTTTACTTTATAACAAATATCTAAAAAGGAATTGAATTTTAATAAAAACTTTTTAAAATCTTTTTTAAGCTTTTTGGCTAGGGCTATTTCCGTTACAACTTTTTTTTTTCGAACCGGAGTCTGTACAAATTGCCGGTTCTCCTTGGAACCGGTCTCGAAAAACTGGTTCTTTAAATACTCGGGTGCCAAATGAAAGAGGACAGTGCATGTAGTCCTAAGTTCTTTTTTAGTTATCCTGTCCCAAAACACTTAAAAAATGTCCTTTAAAGTTTGTATCCTTCAATATCCTTGATGGTTTTCAGGATAAATGTATAGGGGTTAAGGATATTCGCTACAAGTATCAGCATGCTTTATAATTTGGGTTTTTGGTTTAAAGCAAATCTGCGTTTTTATTTATTTTTCACAGAATATCACAAGTTTTTTTTAAACCTTCAATTTTCATTAAGGATATTGATATCAAAAAAAGTCAGTACAAATGGACTTTTTTCTTTGCAGTCATTCTGTGGTAAAGCAGCTAAAAAATTTTGTTTAAAGTTGTTATCATTGAATATCCTTGTTAATTTTCATTCAAATCCCTTTACAAAAATATTTTATGTATCTAAATCTGCGACGGGCAGAGAGAGCTTTTACTGTGCCCGCGTCTGTACAAAATATATAGAAAGCTTAAAAGAGCTTTGCCCGCTTTGCATCTCCGATCTAATAATATCGGAATAATCTGAGTTCTCCACTTGAGAAAAGTTTGGATATCAATTTGTATTCAAATTTTATTCAACTTTTAATCAAACTTGGAAAAAATTGTGTATTGGAAAAAAGTAAGGAAAAATGTTTGCTTTGTGCATATTTGGGTGGACACCGACGCTATTTTTCTGAAAGTATTCAACTCTGAACCCGCTGGGGTAGCTGAGGCAGAGGAAAGAAAGCTTAAAATTGTTGAGTGTAATTTTTAAAGTTTGTTGAACTTTTATAATTTTTGTACGAAGTTTGAAATGTGGATTTATCTGGTGCCGGTTATATAATGTGCCAGACTTTTACAAAAAATAAAGAAAAAATATAAACATTAAGTAAACAAAAAAAAAATAACCAAAACTGGTCAAAATGATACTCAACTTAATCAGCTGACCACAAGTGTATGTAAGTATACATAAATACCGGAAAATTTGCGGACACAAACAAGAATTAATAAATACTGTTTAACACGTTCTACAAAACGAAAAGCGCAATAAATATTGTAAGTTATATCGTTTATTTTAAGTATGCATGCTACAATTAGCCATATGTGCTTGTGCACATACAATCCTTTACTCGGAATTCTTATTTAAAGTAATTTTCATCTCATCCATTTAGAACATATCAACAATTGTCTCCAGCAAGCCGCCTCTAATTCACAACCTTACGTTAACAGACGCGAGGGCATAAGTAAAAAAGTAAAGGCTAAAATAAAAGAAAAACGACGTGCAAGGAGAAGGTGGCAAAGAACTAGATGCCCTGAATTTAAAACAGAATTAAAAAAGCTCTCAAGAGAGGTAACAAAGACGCTCAATAACGAACGCAATTCCAAAACTCAACGACGCCTCAGGAAAATTTATACATCTGTAACTAGCGAATATTCTCTCAGGAAAGCAGCTAGCAAAATGAAAAGACCCACCCTAATAGAATCTGCACTAAGACAGGAAAACAACGAATGTGCAACAGGTGATTTACGCTAATACATTTGCGTGCTATCTAAAAATGGTTTTCACTCCGCATTACTTTCAACCCCCACCGGAGACAATAAATGAAGCGAACGTTACTCTCGGTTGTACTCATCAAATGGACCCATCCATAAAAAAAAATTTACTAAAGCAGCAGTAAAAATAGCAACTGAAAAGTTAAGCCTGAAAAAAGCTTCCGGCTAGGATCTCATTACCGGCCAACTGCTGAAGCAATTATCCAAGGAGGGTCTCACTTTTTTGACTTATATACTTCCTTAATGCTGTCCTTATTAAGGGTTTTGTACCACCAAAATGGAAAGTGCCACAAATAAAAATGATATCGACCAATCAGCTTACTACCCACAATCTCCAAACTCCAAAAAGAAAAAATTCTTAGTATATAAAGCCCATTCAATTTTAGTTTAACAAAGTGTTGACTTTTGGCAATTTTTTCATGCAGGTCCTTCCCTACAAAGTATTTTCGACAATTAATAAAAAAAAAAAAAAATTGCCAAAAATCATAAATTTTTCTAAAAAATCTCAATAAATAGAAAGTTGCAAATTACTATGCAAATCTATTGAATTTTCCTGAATTTTGCACAAAGTTCCGAGATTTTATTTTTATTTTTATTTTTATTTTTATTGAATTTTCTTGAATTTTGCACAAAGTTCCGAGATTTTATTTTTAATTTTTTTTTTGGGTGTAGAATGACTTATATTTTTATAAAAAATCATCGAAAATAAATTAGAATAAAAAACTTCGCGAAAAATTCACTGTGCAAACACTTTTGTCCGGCACTGTATTTCCAAACTTGCACTTTATTTTGCTAAAATTCAATAAACTACACAAAAATATGCATTAAATATGTAATAAAAATTTTAATGTAAGTTTGTAGAATTTCCTTACATTTTCCAAAAAGTTTGCAACGCTGCCTTTTGTGGATTTTATTATAGAATTTATGGGGTCTTTATAAAAAATGTGCGAAAATGTATTTACTTTATTTCAGCGGAATTTTAAAGCAATTAAACAGCATTTTTTTGTGGCTCCTATTGCATGTAGAGATAATCAGCCCTATCATGAGTTCCATTTTCCCCGAACCGGTTCACTTTTCACTTTTGGTTTGCATGGTTTTACTATGGGCGGATGACAAATTTCGGGTGAAATTTTTTTTTGGGCGAAGTTCAGTATAAGCCAAAATATGTTTATTCAAGGTAATACCTGCCAATATGGCATTTCTTGTTGGTTCTGAGATGAAAAAAAACGGCGATAATTTTCCATATCGAAAAATTAAAAAAAAGGAAGGTCAAAGTACTTATGCTCTAGTATAAAACAAAGAGCTTTAATCCTACTGGATACAAAAGAATTTCTATCGAATCGCTTTGTAGTTATAAAGTAATTTATTTATACAAACAAAGTCAACATTTATACGATCTGAAAAAACACGAGTATTTTGTATGTGCCACAAACTCTAATGAATGGGAAATTAACTACCGCTAGCCATTGAGTGCACACAAACAGGTCTTTTGTTATTTTAATTAAGAATTATTTATTCTTTAATCGCCGGCAACTAGCAATGGCCTATTTTTATTGTTATAACATTTTTACTATTCTTATGCTTATTTATGAATCTCTAGATTCTAAACATTTCTCTACTTTTATCTCTTTTCAGGTAAGTCAAATCAAGACATTTCTATGTCGGCAATAAAACATAAATACTATTTACTGTCGATTGCCGATTGGCGATTGGCGATGGCCTGGCAGGCAAAAAGTGGCAAAGTAAAATGACTGTTGCTGCCACCAACTAAAATTGTACCACCACTTGAATGTGAACTGGTGTAGGTATGTAGTCTATATGTATTGGTAAAATTACTCAGATATGCATGTGTATGTAAGGAAGTTGATTTAGCCAATGGACAGAAGATTGTGAATTGCAGTGTAACTTGTTAGAGACAATGCTCCGAATGGCTTTGGCAAGTGCAATGGCAACGAGTGTAGGAGAACGTAAAGCATGCCACCATTACATACATTGACATTTTTATTAATAGTAGCTGCTGCTTGCTGTCTGAGGGTGTGTAAGGGGATGCGACGCGGGAGGCGTTTCAGTGCCACTTAATGTTATTCCATTACAATTGTGCCGAGAATTTTCTATCGAATGGTTCGAACAATTGCACTTCAATGACGATGATAATGATGACGACGACGACGACGACCACGGCTAACAATAAGACATAGAGACGCGTATTGGCATTAATATCCATTGAAGTGTACAAGAAGATATCCAAAACAAACAAAAAAAAAGCAAAAAAAAAAAACGAAATATGCAAGAGATGAAACAAAAAGATATCGACGCTGCCGAACGCCTCTCCACCACCACCACCACACTTTTGTGGTTTTTTTTTATGACATTTGTAGAGTGTTGCGAGCAGCAAAATATACGCCGAATATAATTTATGTGGCAGCGAACACGCCGCCACCACCACCACCAGCAGCACCACCACAAATGCCGTTGGCATTGACCATGGCGAATGAATTAAATTTATAGGTCAGTAGTAACAAATTGCAAACCACACTTTGATTTGTATGTATGTATGTGTGCATACATGTAATGGTAAAACACAAAAATAGAAAAACAAAAAATTCAAGTGATAGTTGAACGCAGCGCCTAAAAGAAAAGTAAAAAAAGTACTCAGATCACATCATCGTACATAGTCGTGCCCACTTAATGTGGCATTCTTGGTTGAAAACGCATAATCAGATGCGTGGTTGGTTGTGAAAATTACTATGGATGCTTTTGATTGAAGACTCTTCAAATAGTATTCATTGGCTACTAATTCCATCAATTGAATACAGGCAAGAATTGACTATTTCATTAACATTTAAGAGTACAAAGGACAAAGCCAAAGGTCAAAATAAAAACAAAAACAAAAACAAAAACAAAGACGCGTAGAGATAAAGGCAAAAATTAAGATCAAGGTAAATTTAAACACTTCTATACGGTCAAAGGTGAAGGGCGAAATGTAGATAGATAAAGAAAATGATAAACCCAAAAGGAAAAAAGAAAGAGAAATATAAAGAAAAAGATGAGACTGAGGATACCGATAAAGGTAAAGATGAAAATAGAGGAAGAAAGATTAAAATACAGGTAATTATAGAGAAACGGATATAGATAGAGACTCGGAGACTCAATCTGGGAACTATGCATTTCGGGATTTTAGAAATTTTCGGAATTCTGGAACTTATCGACATAATAATCGATATTTTTATCGACATTTTTATCGATTTTGTTATCAATATTTTTGTAGATTTTTTTTATCGGTATTTTTATGGATTGTTATTGATATTTTTATTGATTTAGTTATCGATACTTTTATCGATTTTGTTATCGATATTTCAATAGATTTTGCTATCGATTATGCTATCGATATTTTTATCGAATTTGATATCGATTTTAATATCGACAATTTTATCGATTTTGTTATCGATATTGCTATCGATTTTGTTAACGATATTTTTATCGATTTTGTTAACGATACTTTTATCGATATTTTAATCGCTTTTGTTATCCATTTTGTTATCGATTTTATTATCGATATTTGTTATCGACTTTGCTATAGATGCTTTTTTCGATTTGGTTATCGATATTTTAATAGATTTTGCTTCCGATATTTTTATTTATTTTCTTATCGCTATTTTTATCGATTTTGATTTAGAAATTTTGATCGATTTGGTTATTGATTTTGGTATCTACACTTTTTTTTCGAATTTGTTATCGATAACTTTATCTGTTTTTATCGATGTTACTATCGATTTTGTTATCGATACATGTGACGTATATGTATATGACAGAACAGCATATGCTATGACATCATTTGGCATGAATGAAGAATGAATGAATGAATGAAGAATATCATCGTTTAAAGTACAAAACCGCGTATCAAGATAATGCAAAACCGCGTACGCGAGGTTGCATACATTATTTTCTAGAGAGCAAAAACACTAATATTATAGTTTTCTTTTTTATAAAGCAATCGCATTTCTGGCTATATAATTCGGGACGAATGGATAAGGATTGAGCCAAGAGCTTGTGTGAGCAAATCCAATTTTTGGTAGCAAATGTCAGTTACGCGGTTTTGCAGAATGACGATGCGCGGTTGTGTACTTTAAACGACGATATGTGGATGAATATGAAATGATAAAAACAAAGACGTAAGCTAAATATGTAACGTAAGTTTCACTTCTCCAGTGTGGCACTGGCGCACTAACTTTTTTTTTAAATATTTATTATCGAGGAGAGTTGCCACATAAAAAAAAAATTAAAGTCAATTTAACCAACTAAATGAAACATCATAATGTAGGCGACTACTGAATGTTTTTTAACAAATCTTTGTTTTGAAGATATTTGTAAAGAGAGTGCTGCCACCTGTTTAAAAACTTAAATTCAATTGAAGGATGCAACACGTTGAATGCAATACAATTGCCAATATGGTTGTCAAACAATAGAGTCTTAACAAAGTTTTATTTTAAATGTATTTTTGAAGGCAGTTGCTACATGAAAAAAAGATTTAAGATGAGTGTTTTAAATTTGAAAATATTGTTAAAAATTGATTTCGCCTGCTTAAAATGTCCAATTCAATTGAATTATTAAGTTAAATTTACAAAGAAGATGGTTGCCACCTGTTCAAAAAATCGTATTCAAATTTAATTAATTATTGCTTCTTCAAGCTTATTTTTCATTTTATTTCTGTTTGTTGAAATACTTAATTTTTAGAGTTATGTAACTTACGCATAATACATAGGTGACAAGATTTACATGGCAGCTATAAAAATTACCATATTTTATGATTCGCTTGGGCAAGAGCCACTTTTTCCTGAGGAATGCTGGCAAAATACGCATACAATGTGTAAAAACTGTTTTCTTAATTCATTTTCATCTGATGTATGAAAGTAATTAGGTGTGCATATAATTTCTTACATATGTACGTACATTAGGGTGTATCACAAAAAAAAAGAGTTGCGGTCTTTCATCCAAATATTTCGTAAAAATTTTAGATTTACGTGAGCTAGAATAATTTAAAAATATCTCCAAAAGTCTCGTTATTTTGATTCCGTTGAAGTCTTTGAACCTTTAAACTCTGTTACGAAAATACGAAGATTATTTCTTTTAGATCTTTGCAAAATCGTATTTTTTATTCTTATTTTTTCGGTAAAGTTTAATCTTTATTTTTTATTTTGATTTTATATTTTAATAATTTTTAGCCGCTATACTGGAAAAAGTTTTTTTTTATGAGCGATTTAAATTTCATAAATATATAAAGATCATAACCGTTATGGACCCTAGAATTTTTATATATATTTTTTTTAACTTATTTTACATATTTATAATAAAACGATTTTTGGAGGTATTTTTAGACGGTCCACCTCACGTAAATATTAATACTTTTTCGAAATATTTTGTCAGAAGTCTAAAATTATAATAATTTATAAATTTACGATGGGGAAAAAACAGCAACGAGATTTTTTTATAGAGAGTGTTGCACCCTAGTGTACATACCGACTGTGTAAGTTAGCAACAAGTACTTTGTCCTCAACGTTGGCATTACTGTTGTTTATTGATGTGCTATAGCAATAGCCGTTACTTTACCAGCGTAAACTGTGCTTTTATTACTACGTTTATGTACATATATCTATTGCTATAATTGTTGCTGTTCTTGTTGCAGTATGTACAGAGTATTTTATGACAATCGATTTACTTGGAAAGCACCAGCATTAAACGTAGATATGTATAGTCGTATATTCAAAAGTACACGTACCTATGTGCATCTATAAACATATACAGTGACTGAAACAAATGACCACGTGTTCAAATATTCGTAATGTTCAAATGTTCGTAATATTTTTCGAGCTAAATTTTTTTGTTATTTTTATATAAAAATATCGTCTAAGCTTTAACCAAAACTTTATACAACATTTAGGAAAATTCAACAAATTTTCATCAAAATTTAAACTTTTTATTCTGATTTTTTTAGAAAATGCAGTTTTATAGCCCACACAGTTTTAGTCTAATGAAGTGCAAGTTTCAAACGGCTAAAAAACCGCGTTGATGTTGAATATTTTTTATTTAATTTTTTTTTGTGAGGGATTTTTACACTTTTTTTCATATAAGTTTCTTATGAAATAAAACCATCACCATTTCAAAATATCAACTCAAATTTTTGTAAATTGCGCTTGTTATATTAAAAAACACGAAAAAGTAGCATAAAAAAAAATTTCAAAAATCAACCCGATTTTTTAGCCGTTTGAAACTTACACTTCATAAGACTAAAATTGTATGGATTATAAAACTGCATACCCAAAAATTTTTTAAAATTCAGAATAAAAAGCTTAAATTTTGATGAAAATTTGTTGAATTTTCCTAAATTTTGTATAAGTTTTGAAACTGCGATTTACACGGTTTTTGGTGAAAGCTTAGACGATATTTTTATTTAAAACTAAAAAAAAAAAGTTAGCTGGAAAAATATTTCGAATATTAAAAACAAAAAACGTGGTCATTTGTTTGAGTCACTGTACATATGTATACATACATAAATTTATGTTTATACATACATATGTATCTCTTCATAACATTTGCTCTGCTACGCCTTTGGCTCCTTGCCTCCATTTTATGTTTAGCCAACATTTGAAAGGCCATCGGGTTCAGTCAGTGCAGCAATCACAATCATTTCATACCAATTGCAATAAAAACAATCATGAAAATACAGCAATAATAGAAAAATGCAATTGTAGCGATCGTTGTGGCGCAGCAAATGGTTGTTGCTGCTACTGCTGTTGTTTCTGTTTCTGTTTCTGTATCTATGTATTCCTGTTGCTAGTGGTGGTGGTGCTGCTGCTGCTGCCACTTGTAAAACGGTTTAGTTCGATGCAACAAGTGGCATTCACCAAAACAATGGCTTGCTTGCTATTTATACACGACTATCGGATTTTTGTTGTTCTTGCGCTTGTGGTTGTTGCTACTGTTGCTACTGATATTTTTGTTGTATTGCTGTTCAAACAATCGTTGTCCGCTGTCCGCTGTTCTTACTGTTATTACTTGTGCTTTTGTTGTCAAGGTTTGCCATTTACTGTTTGTATGCACTCACTCTGTTGCACTGTTGATCTCATAATTTAAGCGACACTTACGTACGTACTCACTACAGTACATACGAGACAGTCTATTTCAGCGAAAGCTACCGATTTCAAATCGCAATCCTTTGAGGGAAATCATCGCCGTGGACTAGTTTGACTTTTCGCCCTTTTTTACTATTTAAAGATTCTGGTTCTTAGATTACAAAAAAACTATGAAAAACCGCCTGAACTGAAAAAAATAATTTTATATGCCGTTCGAGCATCCAGAGAATGGATTATGCGCAAAGCTTTCGACCCAACCCCAAAGCAGTTAATCCAGTTAACTTGGCGGCTAATTTTTCAAGCAATGGCAATAAATGGATCGAAATGATGTGGGACAATAGTTCTTCTGCTATTCATCATGTGAATGTATTCTGCATTGTTTTAAAATCATTTTTTAGACTAACTATACTTTCCTATAAAAAGTTGTTTTACAGCTATAATTATTATTATTTCAATAGATGTCCCATCACTGGCGATTCTATGGCTGGGAAATACTCCAAAGATTTTCAAATGTTTAACTATGTTCTGCGTTCTTGGGAAAAAAGTAGTAGCAATGAGACGAAATTTATTGCTTAAAGATTCTAGATCAATCAGACTAATGGACATGTTCATTTATTCGCTTTAAGTTTCAATATCACATTGCCTTTAGCTAGCCCGAAGAGAGGCGGTTCTTCTACCTCTGACCTACACTGGCGGTCAAAACTGGATAAACGGTGTTTTGTTTTTAATATGTACAATGTTTTCCAAGCTACATTTTTTGTTATTTCCTTATAAAAATATGGTTCACTCTTTAACCAAAACCAGAATCTAGAAGAATTCTACAAATTTTCATTAAAAATATGAACTTTTTAATAAGGTTTTTTAAAAAATTTTTTGGGTATGCAGTTACAAGCATTGGCGGTTTTGAATATTTCTCACTACTAGGCAATTCAGAATTTGCCGTCCCTTTTCCGATGAGAAAAATATTTTGAGGTAAAAATACCAGTTTTGAAACGTTTGGCAGTAAATAGTATTATTCAAATTTATGTTATTTACTATACTTTTATTACAATTTAAGATGAAAAATTGGTATTTGCCTTGAGTAGAGGTTTTCGACTTTTAAAGAAAGCCATCATCAACAAACTTTTTTCACTTGATAATTTATAATCTCAAAAATACTGAATTAGTATTTTTAAATATTATCATTTAAATAATATCTGTGCAGCTAACTTGAAAAAATTTTTTTTCAACTCAATTTTGCCGCCCCTAAATTTTGCCGCCCTAGGCACCTGCCTATGTTGCCTTTACGGTAAATCCGCGACTGGTTACAGGGCTTATATATAACATATTTTTTTTTTTTGCTGACGGTTTTTACGTCTTTTTTTTCATATAACAAGTGCATCTTATTAAAACTGGCTTTGATTTTTTAACTTATTTCCAAAGCGGTCATGCACATTTAAGTGCAGTCGCACTCAACAAAAAAAAAATATATAAATATTTAAAATCAATTTAATTTTTTAGCCGCTCAATACGTGCACTTATTTTACTTAAATTGAATAAGCCTTGCACAACCAACAATTTTATAAAAATTTTGATTGAAAAGCTCAACATTTTTATGAAAATCTATTGAATTTTTCTGAATTCTGTATAAGGTTTGAAAGTTTGATTTGTACCATTAACCAATTTTTTACCGCCAGTCTTGTACACCAAGCAAGGCCGTATTTAGGGGGCAGGGGGGCAAGGTGTTTAGGTGTTCCTGTGTAAATTCAAGTTACCAACTTTGTGCAATATTAAAAAAATTCAACAAACTTTCGTACAAATTTCGAGCCTTTTTTAAAATTCTAAAAAAACGGCCGTAATTTTTAGCCATTTGAAATTTGTACTTTATTCTACTAGAATTCAATGGGCCACAAGACTACATACTCAGAATCTAATTAAAAACTCGAAATTTTTACGAAAATTTGTTGCATATTTTTTTTTTTTCAATTGCATACATTTCTAAGGCGGTGCCACTCGATGGGTACATTTGTACTGCTTTGTGCATTTTTATATTGCGCTATTGGTACAAAATAAAAAAATTGCGACAAGTTTTTTTTTGTAGTCAAAAGATTGGTACAANGTACATTTGTACTGCTTTGTGCATTTTTATATTGCGCTATTGGTACAAAATAAAAAAATTGCGACAAGTTTTTTTTTGTAGTCAAAAGATTGGTACAATACAGCAATCTTCCATTGAAAAATTTCAACAAATTATTTTTCGTGATTGGGATAAAGAAAAATATTTGGGTTTTCACACAATTGGGTTACGATTTGCACAATTTTTTGCTTCGTGAATATATTCTCTGTTATACTTGTTTTTGTATCAATTGCGTTTACGATCTGTACGATCCACAAGAAGTTATACTATTTCCCGATCTAATTTTTGAGTTCTGTGATTTATGAATTGGAAAATATACCACATTTTTTTGCCGATTCTACCACACAAAAATTAAATGGGTTTTGCACACAGCTTACAAACAAAATACGGGCAGGAATTTAAAAATTTCAACCCTGTTTGTGTAAAATATTTTATTTTTATCGGTACTTATTTTTCTTTTAATCAATCCGTGTTGAAATAAAGGAGAAAATAAAAAAATATTTTCTTTAAAAATGCAGTGCAGTATAGAATAACAATATAAAGAAAGACAAAGAAAATTAAAGAATTTTTTTTCACAAGGACGAATAGTTGTTGGAAATGACCTTTCAATATTTTTATTTTTTTTTTTAAGAATAAAGTTAGATGAATGAAATTCAAAGATGTATGTAGGTAGTCCTTAGCATATAATTTTTGCAAATATAAATATTAAACATTTTCAAGGACATTCGAGGATAATATTTTAAAAGGACTTTTTTCATACATATTCATTGGTCCTTATGCGCCAAGAAACTTTACTCTTTCTTATTGCTACAGAATTTTCTCTTTTATTTGGTACCTATAATTTTAAACTTTAGTAATGTATATATTAGCCCTTAACATATACAGGCCGATTGCGAACAGAAACTCCCTGAGAGTATTCTCAGTTTTCCCTTTCCCTTAACATGAATAAAAATTCCCTGAAGATTTTTTATATTAAATGGCGGAATTGAGCTCTCAGAAAAGTGTCAAACAGCTCTTCATAAACTCGAATTTCGCCCTCCCAAATTTTCGGGGAAAATGCTAATCCCTGGGAGTAAATTTTTGGAGGAGAAACAAACTCCCCGAGAACAAACCCCCTGGGAGTATTCAGAATTGGATCAGCCCAATTTAAAAAAAAAAATAAATTATGAAAATTTTTTAAGGAAATTCAAGGATAAAATTTTGAATTGCCACTCGTCATTTTGCACCCGAAACTGTAATCTTTTTTAATTCTAGTGAATTTTCTCTTTTATTTGGTACCGATATTTTTTTTTTTTATTATTTTTATTTTATTTATTTTTTTTTATTTTTTATTTTTTATTTTTTTATTTTTTTTAATTCATCAAATCTTTGAAATATCAAAGTTCTTTTAGAAAAATCCTGACACCAGCAGGAAAACCTACAACGAGGTTGTACTATTTTTGACTCCTAGTTTTGCGAATATATTGATTTTGTGGTTGTAAATTTTACTGCCGCACGAAGTATTTTAATTTAAACAGAAATGCATCTCTATATGCGTGCATACTTCACCAATTCATAAATAGAACACAAAATAGACACATTTTTAAACTTTTGGAATACGAAAAAAGCATACATTTTCTTTTCAAATTTTCTATTCCAAAAATGTCTGCTTTCTTTTGTGGCGTGCGTGAAACATTTTTTGACAATTTATTTTTAAGCAAAAACCAAAACCGACTTCAATTCTCATATAAAATTTTAAGAGTACCTACATGATCCAGTGATCGGATCTTAACTTAATTAGTATGGGATCACCCACCTCTGAGGTACCACTTTTCCTTTAAAAAACGAATTATAGAAATCGCTTAACGTGGTCCAAAGTTATGCGGTAACACAGATAAATAAATATACTATATATTCCCACGCATTGATAATCTCTTCCTTTTTTTGAAATAGGTTAATTAAAACAGAAAAATGTCTCAATTTTTCCAAACCATGCTTGTCTGTATGTATGTAGAAGTCTAATTTAGCTATTTTCTGTTGAAAGTGTGTAAATGGGTCTTAAAATTTATTTCGCCTGCGCCTATCCATGCCAGACATCTCAGCCAATGGTCGATTTTCCGAACGCTTGACACCATTTCTTACACATAAATACACTTCTCACTCACTATTCAATAACTCACGCATAGGAAAAGTTACTACGTGCTGTCGCAAG
>NW_016161841.1:45091-47970 GCF_001687245.7 Rhagoletis zephyria | reverse complement strand
CGCTTACGTTATTTTGGCGGTTAGGGCTCGATATTATGTGCATGTGCATTGGCAGAAATTTGTACAAAAATCGGCTCACACACATGTGCATGCCCGGTCCTGATGGTATCCCAAATATTGCCATTACAACGGCAGTGGATACAACCCCATCANACCAAAAAGAAAATTTTGAAAAAAATGTCGCTTACGTTATTTTGGCGGCATTTTCGGAAAATTTTAATAGATGCCTTCAAGACGGTATATTTCCGAATAGATGGAAAAGGCAGAGGCTGGTCCTACTCCGAAAGATTGGCAAACCGCTGGGGGAACCTAGCTCTTATAGACCCCTGTGCATGATTGATGCTTTAGGTAAGTTGTTGGGGCGTATCATCTGTGACCGTCTATGGGAGCATATTGTTTCTACGCATTGTTTGTCTGATGCACAGTATGGTTTTCGAAAAGGTAGGTCAACAGTCGACGCCATACGTAGAGTCACTGACATTGCCGAAGAAGCAATAAAAGGTAAACGCTGGAAAAACGGCTCAAAGGAATACTGCGCGGTAGTAACCCTAGATGTTAAGAATGCGTTCAACTCACTAGGCTGGCCGCAAATTATTAGTGCGCTGAAATCGATCAGCACCCCGGGATATTTGATAATCGTTCCAAAAAGTGTTAAAATAATTGTNCTGATGCACAGTATGGTTTTCGAAAAGGTAGGTCAACAGTCGACGCCATACGTAGAGTCACTGACATTGCCGAAGAAGCAATAAAAGGTAAACGCTGGAAAAACGGCTCAAAGGAATACTGCGCGGTAGTAACCCTAGATGTTAAGAATGCGTTCAACTCACTAGGCTGGCCGCAAATTATTAGTGCGCTGAAATCGATCAGCACCCCGGGATATTTGATAAACGTTCCAAAAGGTGTTAAAATAATTGGCTATGCTGATGATATTGCGCTAGTTGTCGTACTGCTAACTTGGTCGACGAATGGCTTAAGGATAATGGCTTGCAGCTGGCTATCCAGAAAACTGAAGGTGTACTTATAACAAGCAGGAAGAAAAAAGAAAGTACAACTTTAAATGTAAATGGGTATGTATTTGAGACGATCCCAGCAGTAAGATACTTAGGTGTGAGGATAGACGCTAGGTTGTCATACAAAATACACATTGAAACGGCTAGTAAGAAAGCGGCTACAGTCCACAGTTCGTTAGCTAGGTTAATGGCAAATGTAGGAGGTCTTAGTCAGAATCGAAGGAAACTCTTGAGTAAAGTAACACAATCGGTTGTTATGTAAGCGGCCCCTGTTTGGGGGCATGCACTCAAACATAAATCCTACGCTAATAAGTTAAACTCGATTTTCCGGCTACGTATATGTAGTGCTTTCCGGACAGGTTCGCGTTATGCCGCCAGTGTGATTGCTGGTATAATGCCTGTTGATCTAATGGCTAGCGAGATCCAGCGCACCTACTTGACCTCCCGATCCAAAGGCGAGCCCTCTCTAAGCACGAGATCGCGGCCGAACGCCAAAAAGGCCTCGCCCAATGGCAACAACGGTGGGAAGCGTCTTCGTCGGGTCGCTGGACCTTCAGACTCATCCCGAGCATCAAAGCTTGGCTGAGCAGATCACATGGCGAAGTAGATTTTATATGACCCAACTGTTGATTGGGCAAAAACAAGGGGCAAATTTTTATTATCAAAAAAATTTTATTTTTTTTCAGAGTTCTGTTGAGAGTTGCGAGTAGCGTCTCTAGAGTTCTAACTTAAACTCTTATAAATTTTTTTTGTTTTTAAGCACAAACGGGGGGAAAATTTTTATTAACAAAAAGTTTCACTTGTTTTTTAGAGTTCTGTTGAGAGTTCTGAATAGCGCCTCGAGAGTTCTGGCTAAAACTCTTATAAAGGTTTTTTGTCTGGCCAATAGTAAAAAGTTATCAGCATTTTTATTAACACAAAAATTTCATTTGGTTTTTAGAGTTCTGTTGAGAGTTCTGAGTAGGCCATCGAGAGTTCTAACTAAAACGCTTATAAAGTTTTTTTTATCCGACCAATATTAACAAAATATTAACAAAAAAATTTAATTTGTTTTTTTCACAGCTCTGTGAGAGTTCTGAGTAGCCCCTCGGGAGTTCTAGCTAAAAGTCTTATAAAGTTTTTTTTGTCCGGCCAATAGTAAAAAAGTTATAAGCAAAAACAAGGGGCAAATTTACTTAACACAGAAATTTCATTTGTTTTGTAGAGTTCTGTTGAGAGTTCTGAGTAGACCCTCGAGAGTTCTATTTAAAACTCCTATAAAGTTTCTTTGTCCGACCAATAGTAAAAAGTTATAAGCAAAAACAAGGGAAAAATTTTTATTATCAAAAAAATTTAATTTTTTTTTTCAAAGTTCTGTTGAGAGTTGCAAGTAGCGTCTCGAGAGTTCTAACTAAAACTCTAATAAAGTTTTTTTGTTCTTAAGCACAAACAAGGGGACAATTTTTATTATCAAAGAAATTCATTTGATTTTTAGAGTTCTGACTAAAACTCTGATAAAGGTTTTTTGTCTGGCCAATAGTAAAAAGTTATAAGCAAAAACAAGGGGCCAATTTTTACTAACACAAAAATTTCATTTGTTTTGTAGAGTTCTGAGTAGACCCTCGAGAGTTCTATTTAAAACTCCTATAAAGTTTCTTTGTCCGACCAATAGTAAAAAAGTTATAAGCAAAAACAAGGGAAAAATTTTTATTATCAAAAAAATTTAATTTTTTTTTTAAGAGTTCTGTTGAGAGTTGCGAGTAGCGTCTCCAGAGTTCTAACTAAAACTCTAATAAAGTTTTTTTGTTCTTAAGCACAAACAAGGGGACAATTTTTATTAACAAAGAAATTCATTTGATTTTTAGAGTTCTGACTAAAACTCTGATAAAG
>NW_016161841.1:530-41799 GCF_001687245.7 Rhagoletis zephyria | reverse complement strand
AGTTCTGTTGAGAGTTGCGAGTAGCGTCTCGAGAGTTCTAACTAAAACTCTAATAAAGTTTTTTTGTTCTTAAGCACAAACAAGGGGACAATTTTTATTAACAAAGAAATTCATTTGATTTTTAGAGTTCTGACTAAAACTCTGATAAAGCTTTTTTGTCTGACCAATAGTAAGAAAATTATAAGCAAAATCAGGGGCAAATTTTTATTAACACAAATATTTCATTTGTTTTTTTAGAGTTCTGTTGAGATTTCTGAGTAGGCCATCGAGAGCTCTACCTAAAACTCTTATAAAGTTTTTTTGGTTTTTAAGCACAAACAAGGGGACAATTTTTATTAACAAAACAAATTCATTTGTTTTTTGGAGTTCTGTTGAGAGTTCTCAGTGGTCCCAATAGAAAAAAAAATTACAAGCAAAAGGGGCAAATTTTTATTGAAAACAAAATTCATTTGTTTTTTAGAGTTCTGTTGCGAGTTCTGAGTAGCCCCTCGGGAAGTCTAACTAAAATTCTTATAAAGCTTTTTTTTCTGACCAATAGTAAGAAAATTATAAGCAAAAACAAGGGGCAAATTTTTATTACCAAAAAATTTATTTTGTTTTTTTAGAGTTATGTTGAGAGTTCTGAGTAGCCCCTCAAGAGGTCTGACTAAAACTCTTATAAAGTTTTTTTGGCTGGTCAATTGCAAAAAGTTATAACCAAAAAGAAGGGGCACATTTTTATTAACAAAAAAATTCATTTGTTTTTTAGGGTTCTGTTGCGAGTTCTGAGTAGCCCCTCGAGAGTTCTAACTAAAACTCTTATAAAGTTATAAGCAAAAACAAAAGGGGCAAATTTTTCTTAACACAAAAATTTCTTTTGTTTTTAGAGTTCTGGTGAGAGTTCTGGGTATCACCTCGACAGTTCTATTTAAAAATCCCATAAAGTTTCTTTGTCCGACCAATAGTAAAAAAGTTATAAGCAAAAGGGTCAAATTTTTATTAACAAAAAAATGTCATTTGTTCTTTAGAGCTCTGTTGAGAGTTCTGAGTAGCCCCTCGAGAGTTCTGACTAAAACTCTTTTAAAGTTTTTTAGTTCCAACAATAGATAACAAGTGGGGTATAAGAAAAAACAAGGGGAAAATTTTTATTAACAAAAAAAAATTACCTTGTTTTTCAGAGTTCTGTTTGGAGTTCTGAGTACCCTCTGAGAGCTCTAACTGTAAATCTTATAAAGTTTTTTTGTCCGGCCAATAGTAATAAATGTTATAAGCAAAAACAAGGGGCAAATTTTTATTACCACAACTATTCAATTTGTGTTTTCATTGTTCTGAGTAGCCCTTCGGGAGCTCTACCTAAAACTCTTATAAAGTTTTGTTGTCTAGCCAATAGTAAAAAAGTTATAACCAAAAGCAGTGGGCAAATTTTTATTAACACAAAAATTAAATTTGTTTTTTTTTTTTAAATCTGTTGAGATTTCTTAGTAGCCCCGCGAGAGTTCTAACTAAAGATCTTATAAAGTTTTTTTGTGCGACCAATAGTAAAAAAGTTATGAGCAAAAACAAGGGGCAAATTTTTATTTATTCGTCGGATTCTTTTAACCGACTTCAAAAAAAGAGGAGGTTATCAATACGCCGGAATACATAACTTTTGACCACGTGAACCGATTTCAATAATCCTTTTTTTTTTGGAAAGATGGTACCTCAAGGGTCGTCCCGTAATTTGGTTTAGAGATCCGATGATTGGATCATGAAGAAATTAACGGTACCCCTAAAGTTGAAGTCGGTTGTGTTCTTTCCTTAAAAACTACTTGTTTAATAAAAAGTTCTATAAACTCAAGATGCGCTCAACTTTTAAATGTACCTAATAAAAAATTTTAAATGAGTCAGTAAAAATAAATTTATTGATTCCATAAACTTTTGCACTTTTATGTTCATTTTTTCGATTTCTGGTTTCTGGTTTTCGATAGAGATGGTGAGTTTTCAAGATTGCTAATTTTTTTTAATATTTCGAATACCGAAAAAATTAACTGAACTCTCAAGAAAAACGAAAAATTCATATAAAACGATGCCAAAATTTCTGAAATCAGTTTGCAGCTCTCAAAGAAAAAAATGCTCGTATATTTATTTCCTCATAGAAATTTACAGCAAAAGCAAAGCGCTTTTTCAGGCAACAGAAATTATAATAAATATTTCTTATAATTTCCTTGATAGTTGGATTCTTAGCTTTAAGATACAGTTTGTATTTGAGGTTATTAGCTTTAGGGGGGGGTTTGAACCCCAAAACCCACCCCTTGTGTGCGCTAATGCGTTACTCGTATAGTGGTGCTACCATATTTATAATAATATTTATATCTACGAGGATTTGATAAAGTATTTAGCCGCCAGGAGGCCGCGTCATTTTATAATAGAAGCGATCACCTGATTGGTTCGTGCTTAAAACTCGTTACCTATAGGATGGCATTGCCATATGTACATTATAATACAGTGGTTGAAAAAATTACAGCAACCCCACATATTGAAAAGTTTCACAATTTTTTCTGTATTTAGTTTAGTTATTTTTTTGTAAAAATATAGTCCATTCTTTAACAAAAACAATATAAATTAAAGGTTCAACCATTGAGCAATATTGAAAAAAAATTTAAGAAACTGTTAGAAATTACAAGCAAGTACCTTTTAGAATTTATCTGCCCTTCGCACACATTTTTTGAGAACAAAATTTGTTCTTAAAGGGCAGATAAATTTTTAGAACTACTTGAGATAACGGCCCTTAGAAAGAGTTTGAGTATGCTGTTTTGTAGGAACTCTGATTAAAAAGTAATTACAAAAAAAAATGTATCTATGTAACAATTTTTTTTTTTTCTGGATTTCGCGGAACTTTTCTCGGGACTATTAGGGAACTGCAGAACACTTTATTTCTCGAACTTGATGGTATCAGAACTGTTTTTGCAGAAAAAAGGCTTGCTAGGTGAAGTTAGCAAGCGATTTTTTTTTTANAACTGTAGAACTATTGCCTTGCTGTCAGGAACTCTGATTCAAAAGTAACTTTAACAAAAAACGCTTGCTAACTTCACACGAGCGTTCTGTTGGGAGTTCTGAGTACCCCATCGAGAGTTCTAACTAAAACTCTTATAAAGTTTTTTCCGACCAATATTAACAAAATATTAACAAAAATATTTAATTTGTTTTTAGAGTTCTGTTGAGAGTTCTATCTAAAACTCTTTTAAAGGTTCTTTGTCCGACCAATAGTAAAAAAGTTATAAGCAAAAACAAGGGGAAAATTTTTATTAGGACGAAAATTGAATGTATTTTTCAGAGTTCTGAGTAGCCCTCGAGAGTTCTAACTAAATCTCTTATAAAGTTTTTTTTATCCGACCAATAGCGATCAAGTTATAAGCAAAATCAAGGGGAAAATAGTAAAACAGTTATAAGCAAAATCAAGGGACAAATTTTTGTTAACAAACAAATTTAATTTGCTTTTTCGAGTCCTGTTGAGAGTTCTGAGTAGCCCCTCGCGAATTCTGACTAAAACTCTAAATTTCATTTGTTTTTTAGAGTTCTGTTGAGAGTTCTGAGTAGAACCTCGAGAGTTCTGACTAAAACTCTTATAAAGTTTTTTTGTCCGGCCAATAGTAAAAAAGTTATAAGCAAAAACAAGGGGCAAATTTTTATTAACACGAAATATTCATGTGTTTTTCAGATTTCTGAGTAGCCCTCGAGAGTTCTAACTAAATCTCTTATAAAGTTTTTTTGTCCGGCCAATAGTAAAAAAGTTATAAGCAAAAACAAGGGGCAAATTTTTATTAACACGAAATATTCATGTGTTTTTCAGATTTCTGAGTAGCCCTCGAGAGTTCTAACTAAATCTCTTATAAAGTTTTTTTGTCCGGCCAATAGTAAAAAAGTTATAAGCAAAAACAAGGGGCAAATTTTTATTAACACGAAATATTCATGTGTTTTTCAGATTTCTGAGTAGCCCTCGAGAGTTCTAACTAAATCTCTTATAAAGTTTTTTTGTCCGGCCAATAGTAAAAAAGTTATAAGCAAAAACAAGGGGCAAATTTTTATTAACACGAAATATTCATGTGTTTTTCAGATTTCTGAGTAGCCCTCGAGAGTTCTAACTAAATCTCTTATAAAGTTTTTTTGTCCGACCAATAGCAAACAAGTTATAAGCAAAATCAAGGGGAAAATAGTATAACAGTTATAAGCAAAAACAAGGGGCAAATTTTTGTTAACAAACAAATTTAATTGCTTTTTCAGAGTTCTGTTGAGAGTTCTGAGTAGCCCCTCGAGAGTTCTGACTAAAACTCTTATAAAGTTTCTTTGTCCGACCAATAGTACAAATGCTATAAGCAAAAACCAGGATCAAATTTTTCTTAACACAAAAATTTCATTTGTTTTTTAGAGTTCTGGGTAGCCCCTCGAGAGTTCTATCTAAAACTCCTATAAAGTTTCTTTGGCCGACCAATAGTAAACAAGTTATAAGCGAAAGGGTAAAATTTTTATTAACAAAAAAATTTCATTTGTTTTTTAGAGTTCTGTTGAGTGTTCTGAGTAGCCCCTCGAGAGTCCTAACCAGAGTTCGTATTTGCAAACACATGCGCAGCACATCCTAACATTACGGTCACACACGTGTGCTGTGCATAAAAAAATTAAAATCTTGCTCACATCACATGTGTGTGCCGTTTGGTAAAAAGCACGGGCGCATGTGTGTACTTCATTTTTATTAATATAAAGCACACGCACATGTGTGTTCTTTGCGTAGAGAAACTTATACACTTCGAATTCTAACTCAAATCTTAAATAATTTTTTTAATAGATATGTTTTCTGTCATATAAAAAAAAACAACATCACTTTTTATCGAATTGTCTTTCAAAAAAATAACGTTTTATAAAACAAGTAAGAAAGTCTAAGTTCGGGCGAAGCCGAACATTAAATACCCGGCGCAAATATTAAATATATGTTTTTCACCTTTCCGAAAGCTACCGCTACATGGTAAGCCAGGGTGTTTCAATTTTGGGTAAATTAGCGTCCTTAAATTTCGAAATATTGAAGTTTCAAGCATTTCTAAAATTTACTGTTATATGTAAAGCCGTAATTTTAGTCCGATTTCAATGGTTTTGAACGTTTTGCTATTATGTGGCAAGCACAATAACCATACCGAGTTTGGTAGAACGGTTACCGAGGTACATATATGTGATCATATATGGACGCTGCCACTCCCATTTTCCAAAATTTTATGGTAGATGTATTTCCTGGTAAAGAATTGTTGCAAGCGTCAATTTTGAATAAAGTAGCTTTAATATTTACTGATTTATCGAAGATTTCGTATCTCTAAATTACCCTTATATGGAATGTGGGCGTGGTTATTGTCCTATTATCCATTTGCTATGCTGTGCCAAGGCCAACAACTGTGCCAAGTTTGGAAGAAATCGGTGCAGCGGTTGCCAAGATATACACATGTAACCATAAGTGGGCGTGGCTACGCCCATTTTCAAAAATTTATGATATTCTTATTTTTCATCTAAAAATTATTGTAAATATCAATTTTGATTGAATACTCTTCAGTAGTTACTAAAATATCGCAGTTTTCGTATTTCTGAAAATTACCGTTATATGGGAGGTAGGCGTGGTTATTGTCCGATTTTGCCCATTTTCGATACCGTCCGTCCTACGCCCGAAAGGAGTACCAGTTTTTTTAATATATATTAACTTTTACTCGAGTTATCGTGTGCACAGGCGGACGGACAGACGGACAGACAGTCACCGCTTAATCGATTTCTCTATTCATCCTGATAATTTATGTATACATTTGTCTATATCTATCTCGATTCGTTTTGCCTGTTACAAACAACGTTATGTGAACAAAGTTATAATACCCTTGTGCACAAGTGCGCTCGGGTATAAAAATTCTTTTAAAAATATATTATGTGCATGTGCATGGGCAGAAATTTGTACAAAAATCGGCTCACACACATGTGCATGCCCGGTCCTGATGGTATCCCAAATATTTCCATTACAGCGGCAGTGGATACAACCCCATCAGCATTTTCGGAAGTTTTTAGTAGATGCCTTCAAGACTGTATATTTCCGAATAGATGGAAAGGGCAGAGGCTGGTCCTACTCCCAAAGATTGGCAAAGCGCTGGGGGAACCTAGCTCTTATAGACCCCTGTGCATGATTGATGCTTTAGGTAAGTTGTTGGACCGTCTATGGGAGCATATTGATTCTACGCATTGTTTGTCTGATGCACAGTATGGCTTTCGAAAAGGTAGGTCAACAGTCGACGACATACGTAGAGTCACTGACATTTCCGAAGAAGCAATAAAAGGTAAACGCTGGAAAAACGGCTCAATATAATACTGCGCGGTAGTAACCCTAGATGTTAAGAATGCGTTCAACTCACTAGGCTGGCCGCATACTATTAGTGCGCTGAAATCGATCAGCACCCCGGGATATTTGATAAACGTAATAAGTAGCTATCTATGTAATAGAGTTCTTTATTATAGTACTGATGCAGGTACGAAGGATTATGTCGTTATCAGAGGTGTTCCTCAAGGTTCCGTCCTCGGTCCGTTGCTTTGGATCATTGCTTACGATGGAGTCTTACGCCTCCCTGTTCCAAAAGGTGTTAAAATAATTGACTATGCTGATGATATTGCGCTAGTTGTCGTAGCGAAAGATATTAAGGGCGTACAGACGGCCACCTCAAGTACTGCTAACTTGGTCGACGAATGGCTTAAGGATAATGGTTTGCAGCTGGCTATCCAGAAAACTGAAGGTATACTTATAACAAGCAGGATAAAGAAAGTAAGAATAAAGAAAGTACGACTTTAAATGTAAATGGGTATGTATTTGTGACGATTCCAGCAGTAAGATACTTAGGTGTGATGATAGACGCTAGGTTGTCATACAAAATACACATTGAAACGGTTAGTAAGAAAGCGGCTACAGTCCACAGTTCGTTAGCTAGGTTACTGGCAAATGTGGGAGGTCTTAGTCAGAATCGAAGGAAACTCTTGAGTAAAGTAACACAATCGGTTGTTATGTAAGCGGCCCCTGTTTGGGGGCATGCACTCAAACATAAATCCTACGCTAATAAGTTAAACTCGATTTTCCGGCTTAGTGCCCTACGTATATGTTGTGCTTTCCGGACAGGTTCGCATTATGCAGCCAGTGTGATTGCTGGTATAATGCCTGTTGATCTAATGGCTAGCGAGATCCAGCGCACCTACTTGACCTCCCGATCCGAATCAGAGCCCTCTCTAAGCACGAGATCGCGGCCGAACGCCAAAAAAGCCTCGCCCAATGGAAACAACGGTGGGAAGCGTCTTCGTCGGGAGGCTGGACCTTCAGACTCATCCCGAGCATCGAAGCCTGGCTGAGAAGATCACATGATGAAGTAGATTTTTATATGACCCAACTGTTGAGTGGGCATGGGCTGTTTCAGACAGTACTTGTGCAAGTATGGTCATGATGACACAATGGCGTGTGGTTCATGTGGAAATGTACCGGAAACTGCAGAGCATATATTCTTTGCATGCCCTTCTTTTTCCGCTAAAAGAAACAAATTAAAAGATTTGGTTCTGACTAGTCCGAGTCCTGAAAACTTGCTATCATACATGATAAATGACATTAAGGTCTGGGATGGAGTGAAATCGGTCAGTAAAGAAATAATGACTGAGCTTATAGTAAGGGAACAACGCCGCCGGATAGATAGAGGCTTTAATCAGTGATATAAGTGAAGTAATTGACATTAATTGTGTTTCCCTCTTGTTTTTTACGCCACAGGGAATCTCTTCACAAAGCACAGACGACAAAACGCTCCTGAACCCCTTATCACAAATGTGGATGGGGGAATACGGAAATGACGTTATGGAGTGAGGCATTCTGTATGCCATGACCCCTCTCTGATGAAATGCGAAAGCAGTCCCGGGGAGGTGGCTTCATCGGAGTTTCATACGGGCCACTTGGTGGATAGTGCGTTATCCCAACGTCCGTAAAAAAAAAACACATGTGCATGCGCTTAATAACAAACAGCACACACTTTTCTGTCAGCAGAGTTTGTTTTCCACTTATGCACACACATGTGTATGAGCAGTGAGTGCAAGTTGAATGTTTTTCTGGCGTGAGTGTGAGCAGAGCATGTGTGTGCAAATACGAACCCTGATCCTAACCAAAACTCTTATAAACTTTTTTTGTCCGCCCAATAGTAAATAAGTTATAATCAAAAACAAGAGGCAAATTTTTATTAACAAAAAAATTGTATTTGCTTCTTTTCAGAAAAGTTCTAACGAAAACTCTTATAAATTTTTTTGTCCGCCCTAAGTAACTAAGTTAAAAGCAAAAACAAGGGGCAAATTTTTGTTACCAAAATAATTTAATTTTTTTTCAAAATTCTGTTGAGAGTTGCGAGTAGCGTCTCGAGAGGTCTAACTAAAACTCTTATAAAGTTTTTTTGTTCTTAAGCACAAACAAGGGGACAATTTTTTTTAACAAAAAGTTTCATTTGTTTTTTAGAGTTCTGTTGAGAGTTCTGAGTAGGCCATCGAGAGTTCTAACTAAAACGCTTATAAAGTTTCTTTGTCCGACCAATATTAAAAAAGTTATAAGCAAAAGGGGCAAATTTTTATTCACAAAAAAATTTCATTTGTTTTTCAGAGTTCTGTTGAGAGTTCTGAGTAGCCCCTCGAGAGTTCTTACCGAAAATCTTATAAAGTTTTTTGTCCGGCCAATAGTAGTAAAAGTTATAAGCGAAAACAAGGGGCAAATTTTTATTAACAAAAAAATTTCATGTGTTTTCATAGTTCTGACCAATAGTAAGCAAAAGGGACAAATTTTGATTAACAAAAAAATTTCATTTGTTTTTTAGAGTTCTGTTGCGAGTTCTGAGTAGCGCCTCGAGAGTTCTGACTAAAACTCTTATAAAGTTTTTTTGTCTGGCCAATAGTAAAAAGTTATGAGCAAAAACAAGGGGAAAATTTTTATTAACAAAACAATTTCATTTGTTTTTCAAAGTTCTGTTGGGAGTTCTGAGTAGCCCCCTGAGTGTTCTAACCAAAACTCTTATAAAGTATTTTGTCCGGCATATTTTTATTAACAAAAAATTGCATTTGTTTTTTCACGCTTCTGTTGAGAGTTCTGGTTAGCAAAAACAAGGGGCAAATTTTTATTAACAAAAAATTGCATGTGTTTTTCAGAGTGCTGAGTATTCATTCGAGAGTTCTAACTAAATCTTTATAACGTTTTTTTGTCCGACCAATAGTAAAAAAGTTATAAGCAAAAACAAGCGAGAAGTTTTTATTAACAAAAAAATTTAATTTGTTTTTTATACGACCAATATTATCTAACAAAAAAATTTAATTTGTTTTTTCAGAGCTCTGTTGAGAGTTCTGAATAGCCCCTCGAGAGTTCTAACTTAAACTCTAAATTTCATTTGTTTTTAGAGTTCTGTTGAGAGTTCTGGGTAGAACCTCGAGAGTTCTGACTAAAACTCTTATAAAGTTTCTTTATCCGACCAATAGAAAAAAGTTACAAGCAAAAGCGGCAAATTTTTGTTAACAAAAAAATTCATTTGTTTTTTAGAGTTCTGTTGCGAGTACTGAGTAGCCCCTCGGGAGTTCTAACTAAAATTCTCATAAAGCTTTTTTGTCTGACCAATAGTAAGAAAATTATAAGCAAAAACAAGGGGCAAATTTTTATTAACAAAAAATGTATTTTTTTTTTTTCAGAGTTATGCTGAGAGTTCTGAGTAGCCCCTCGATAGGTCTGACTAAAACTCTTATAAATTTTTTTTGGCTGGCCAATAGCAAAAAGTTATAACCAAAAAGAAGGGGCAAATTTTTATTAACACAAAAATTTCATTTGTTTTTTAGAGTTCTGTTGAGAGTTCTGAGTAAAACTCTTATAAGGTTGTTTTATCCATCCAATAGTAAAAAATTATAAGCAAAAACAAGGGGCAAATTTTTCTTAACACAAAAATGTCATTTGTTTTTTAGAGTTCTGTTGAGAGCTCTGAGTAGCACCTCGAGAGTTCTATTTAAAAATCCTAAAAAGTTTCTTTGTCCGACCAATAGTAAAAAAGTTATAAGCAAAAGGGGCAAATTTTTATTAACAAAAAAATTTCATTGGTTTTTTAGAGTTCTGTTGAGAGTTCTGAGTAGCCCCTCGAGAGTTCTGACTAAAACTCTTTTAAAGTTTTTTAGTTCGACCAATTGTATACAAGTTAGGTATAAGAAAAAACAACGGGAAAATATTTATTAACAAAAAAAATTCATTTGTTTTTAAGAGTTCTGTTTGGACTTCTGAGTACCCTCTGAGAGCTCTAACTGAAAATCTTATACAGTTTTTTTGTCCGGCCAATAGTAATAAAAGTTATAAGCAAAAACAAGGGGCAAATTTTTATTAACACAACAGTTTCATGTGTTTTTCAGAGTTCTGAGGAGCTCCTCGAGAGTTCTAACTAAAGCTCTTATAAAGTTTTTTTGTGCGACCAATAGTAAAAAAGTTATACGCAAAAACAAGGGGCAAATTTTTATTTATTCGTCGGTTCGAATCCTACTGAAAGAAGTCTGATGAGGAAATGTGGTGATTTCCGAAATAGCTATCACTTCTACCATTTTTTCAAATTATTGTTGCTTTTCCACAATAAATTTTCATTTAAAAAATGGCCTCGAGCTCATTATAAAATTGTTGAATATAATTGTTAAAAGGCCAAAAAAATAACAAAAAACAAATAACTTAAGGACGAGCACACCTAAAAGTTAAACATTGTAATAGTAGAAATATTAACAAAAAATTAACAACACCAACAACCACATGATCAAGTGAATTGCAGCGGAATAGCTGCGCTTGATTGTAGTTGGCTTAACAAGAGAAACAGTGGAAATAAGTAACAAGATTTAACAAGGCGAACTTAGCACAGTGCGTAGGCAACTGGCTGAGTCAGTGGGATGGTCGGTTCGAATCCTACTGAAATAAGTCTGATGAGGAAATGTGGTGATTTCCGAAATAGCTATCACTTCTACCATTTTTTCATATTATTGTTGCTTTTCCACAATAAGTTTTCATTAAATAAACGGCCTCGAGCTCAATAAATATTGTTGAATATAATTAACAAAAAAATTTAGTTTGCTTTTTCAGAGTTCTGTTGAGAGTTCTGAGTAGCCCTTCGAGAGTTCTAACTAGAACTCTTATAAAGTTTTTTTGCCGACCAATATTAACAAAAAGCTACCAAAGGGGCAAATTAAAAAAAAAAAATCACTTGTTTTTTCAGAGTTAGGTTAAGTAGACCCTCGAGAGTTCTATAAAGTTTTTTTGTCCGTCCAATAGTAAAAAAGTTATAAGCAAAAACAAGCGGAAAATTTTTATTAAAAAAATAATTTCATTTGTTTTTTAGAACTCTGTTGGGAGTTCTGAGTAGCCCCCTGAGAGATCTAACCAAAACCCTTATAAAGTTTTTTTGTCCGCCCAATAGTAAAAAAGTTGTAAACAAAAACAAGGGGCATTTTTTATGTTCTGAGTAGCCCCTCGGGAGCTCTAACTAAAACTCTTATAAAGTTTTTTTTGTCTGGCCAATAGTAAAAAATTATAGGCAAAAACAATGGGCAAAGTTTTATTAACACAAAAATTTTATTTTGTTTTTTTTCAAAGTTCTGTTGAGAGTTCTTAGTAGACCCTTGAGAGTTCTAACTAAAGTTTTTATAAATTTTTTTTGTGCGACCAATAGTAAAAAAGTTATAAGTAAAAACAAGGGGCAAATTTTTATTAACAAAAAAAATTAATTTGCTTTTTCAGAGTTCTGGTGAGAGTTCTGAGTAGCCCCCTGAGTTCTAACCAAAACTCTTATAAAGTTTTTTTGGCCGCCCAATAGTAAAAAAGCTGTAAGCAAAAACAAGGGGCAAATTTTTATGAACAAAAAAAATTAATTTGTTTTTTTCAGTGTTCTGAGTAGCCCCTCGAGAGTTCTGACTAAAACTCTTATAAAGTTTTTTGTCTGGCCAATAGTAAAAAGTTATAAGCAAAAACAAGGGGCAAATTTCTATTAACACAAAAATTTCATTTGTTTTTTAGAGTTCTGTTGGGAATTCTGAGTAGGCCATCAAGAGTTCTAACTAAAACTCATATAAAGTTTTTTTATCCGACCAATATTAAAAAAATATTAACAAAAAAATTTAATTTGTTTTTTCAGTGTTCTGAGTAGCCCCTCGAGAGTTCTGACTAAAACTCTTTTAAAGTTTTTTAGTTCGACCAATAGTAAACAAGTTAGGTATAAGAAAAATTAACGGGAAAATTTTTATAAAAAAAAAATTCATTTGTTTTTCATAGTTCTGAGTACCCCTGAGAGTTCTAACCAAAACTCTTATAAAGTATGTTGCCCGGAATATTTTTATCAACAAAAAATTGCATTTGTTTTTTAACACTTCTGTTGAGAGTTCTGGCTAGAAAAAACAAGGGGCAAATTTTTATTAACAAAAAAATTTCATTTGTTTTTCAGAGTTCTGTTGGGAATTCTGAGTAGGCTATCGAGAGTTCTAACTAAAACTCTTATAAAGTTTTTTTATCCGACCAATATTAAAAAGATATTAACAAAAAAATTTAATTTGTTTTTTCAGAGCTCCGTTGAGAGTTCTAGTAGCCCCTCGAGAGTTCTAACTAAAACTTTTATAAAATTTCCGTTGAGGACATGAGCCTCAATCTCTTAGAATAGTTTAAATACTTTTAATAATCTGCGTGCGGCTGGCAACTCTTTGTGCACACTATTGTGAATTAAATGAATTGATTTGTTTTAGATGTCGTTGTTGCTGAATAAACATAATAAAATAGTTAGTTGCTCTCCATCCATCGCCGCCATCATATCAACTTAGTTTTAATATTAACTAAAATCCTCGGTGTTTGACCTTTTAAATCTCTCCAGCGCACCCTGCGCTCCCTCTAACACACCTAAACCCTAAACATGGTCCTTTGTTTTTTTTTGTTTGACCAATAGTAAAAAAGTTATAGGCAAAAACAAGGGGCAAATTTTTATTAACAAAAAATGTATTTTGTTTTTTTTCATGTTGAGAGTTCTGAATAGCCCCTCGAGTGTTCTATTTAAGACTTCTATAAAGTTTCTTTGTCCGACCAATAGTAAAAAAGTTATAAGCAGTAGGGCAAATTTTTATTAACAACAAAATTTTCATTTGTTTTTAGAGTTCTGTTGAGAGTTCTGAGTAGCCCCTCGGGAGTTCTGACTAAAACTCTTTTAAAGCTTTTAGTCCGACCAATAGTAAAAGAGTTAGGTATAAGAAAAAACAATGGGAAAATTTTTATTAACAAAAAAATTCATTTGTTTTTCAGAGTTCTGTTGGGAGTTCTGAGTAGCCTCTGAGAGTTCTAACCATAACTCTTATAAAGTTTTTTTGTACGCCCAATTGTTAATAAGTTATAAGCAAAAACAAGGGGCAAATTTTTCTTATCAAAAAAATTCATATGTTTTTTAGAGTTCTGTTGTGACTTCTTAGTAACCCCTCGAGAGTTCTAACTAAAACTCTTATAAAGTTTTATTGTCTGACCAATAGTAAAAAGTTATAAGCAAAAACAGGGGGCAATTTTTTTTTAACTAAAAATTTATTTTGTTTTTTTCCGAGATACGTTGAGAGTTCTAAGTAGCCCCTCGAGAGTTCTAGCTAAAAGTCTTATAAAGTTTTTTTGTTTTTAATCACAAACAAGAGGACAATTTTTATTAACAAAAAAATTTAATTTGTTTTTTAGAGTTCTGTTGAGATTTCTGAGTAGCCCCTCGAGAGTTCCATCTAAAACTCTTATAAAGTTTCGTTGCTCGACCAATTGTAAAAAAGTTAAAAGCAAAAGGGGCACATTTTTATTAACTCAAAATTTATTTTGGTTTTTTCCGAGTTATGTTGAGAGTTTTGAGTAGCCCTCGAGAGATCTGACTAAAACTCTTACAAAGTTTGTTTGGCTGGAGAATAGTAAAAAGTTATAAGCAAAAAGAAGGGGCAAATTTGTATTAACACAAAAATTGTATGTATTTTTTAGAGTTCTGAGTAGTCCCTCGAGAGTTCTATAAATTTTTTTGTCCGACCAATAGTAAAAAAGTTATAAGCAAAAACAAGGGGAAAATTTTGTTTAACAAAACAATTTCGTTTGTTTTTCAGAGTTCTGTTGGGAGTTCTGAGTAACCCCCTGAAAGTTCTAACCAAAACTATTATAAAGTATTTTGTCCGGAATATTTTTATTAACAAAAAATTGCATTTGTTTTTTAACACTTCTGTTGAGAGTCCTGGTTAGCAAAAACAAGTGGCAAATTTTTATTAACACAAAAATTTAAGGGGTTTTCAGAGTTCTGAGTATTCCTTGGAGAGTTCTAACTTAATCTCTTATAACGTTTTTTTGTCCGACCAATAGCAAAAAAGTTATAAGCAAAAACAAGCGAGACATTTTTATTAACAAAAAAATTTCATTTGTTTTTCAGAGTTCTGTTGGGAATTCTGAGTAGGCCAACGAGAGTTCTTACTAAAACTCTTATAAAGTTTTTTTATCCGACCAATTTTAAAAAAATATTAACAAAAATATTTAATTTGTTTTGTCAGAGCTCCGTTGAGAGTTCTGAGTAGCCCCTCGAGAGTTCTAAATAAAACTCTTATAAAATTTCTGTTGAGGACATGAGCCTCAATCACTTAGAATAGTTTAAATACTTTTTATTAATCTGCGTGCGGCTGGCAACTCTTTGTGCACACTATTGTGAATTAAATTAATTGATTTGTTTTAGATGTCGTTGTTGCTGAATAAACATAATAAAATAGTTAGTTGCTCTCCATCCATCGCTGCCTTCATATGAACTTAGTTTTAATATTAACTAAAATCCTCGGTGTTTGACCTTTTAAATCTCTCCAGCGCACCCTGCGCTCCCTCTAACACACCCAAACCCTAAACATGGTCCTTTGGCGCCATTCAAACGAGCCGTCACCGAATAAATTTTCATATTAAATCAATGCTTTAGCGGCCCAAAAGTTCATTTTCCCGATTCCGTGCGATTATTAAAAAAAATTGCGTATGTGCAGTGCATAATAAGTGCACTGAATAAGAACAACAAAACAATATTCCCAATTACTTACAAAAAACTCAAAATAAAAGTGAGAAAAAAAAATCCCAAAATCTATACTGGAAATATATTTGGTGCACCTAAATTAGTAAAATAAATTTACAACAAAAAAATTAACAAAGTTCCCCACCAAAAAACAACAACACGAATAAAACAAATTCAATAAACAAATAGCTGGACAGCAGATCAGCAGCAGTGAGATCGCTTAACAACATTGATACCAGCAAGCAGAGGGAGCACCAAACAAAAATACGATAAGTACCCACACCCTTTATTAACCGACTTCCAAAAAAGGAGGAGGTTATCAGTTCGTCGGAATAATTTTTTGTTTTTTTTTTTGTTTTTTTTTTTTGTATGTTACCGCATAACTTTGGACCACGTCAACCGATTTCGATAATTCTTTTTGCATCGGAAAGGTAGTGTCTCAGAGGTGGTCCCATACTAATCTGGTTAAGATCCGATCAGCGGAACATGAGATATATATATATATATTTTTTTTTATATGAGAGTTGAAGTCGGTTTTTTTTTGCCAAAAATTACTTGTATATACATAAGCTTATCAAAATATATGCATGTACATACGTACATATACAAGTAGTAAAACAAATCTCATTAAACTCATTAGATATCCCGGTCATTAACCCCAACATCTGTCTCTCCAGCAACGTGTATTATCCCTTTGCACAGTGGCAAACTTTTCGAAAAAGCTGGCCAAAAGTCGAAGCGTGGTACAATTGTAATCAAACCTTGTGTATTCGTCTTTATTTTGGTTGCTGGTTTTAAATTTCACCACATAATTTCGAAATTCAAAATGTCGGATCCATAACGGCTGCTGTGTACGCTTAAAATAATCAGATTTTTAGCAAAACTAAGGTAGATAAGTCGGCCGCTGTGGTGTAGTGGTAAGCAGTGCGCGCTTTCACACATCAGCACCTGGGTTCAAGCCCTGGTCAAAGCAACATCCCAAAAAATATAGAAAAAGGTTTTTTCTTAACAGCGGTCGTCCCTCGGCAGGCAATGGCAAACCTCCGAGTGTATTTCTGCCATGAAAAACAGCTTCTCATAAAAATACAATCGCCGTTCGGAGTCGGCATAAAACTGTAGGTCCCTCCGCTTTGTGTGACAACATCAAGGCGCACGCCACAAGTCGGAGGAGAAGCTCGGCCAAACACTAACATATGTGTAAGCGCCAATCTATTATTATTATTAAGATAGATAATTATAAAAGGTCATGTTTTCTGCCTTTTTGTTTTATTATGTGATGTAGCGGTTAGCAATATACGCTATTATTCCGCAGGGTCTGGGTTCAAGCCCAGTTTCCGACCAACATCAAAAAATAAGAAACAAACAAGTTTTTTGTAATAAAGTCGCCCTTTGGCAGCCAATGGCAAACCCCCGAGTGTATTCAGCCACGAAGAACAGCTTCTCATAAAAATAAAATCTCTATTCGGGTTCGGCGTAAAACTGTTGGTCCCTCCCCTTTGTGCGCTTTTGTTTCTAAAAATCTTGGTGTTCAAATTTACACGGGAACTTCCGGGTTTTGAATGAATCTATAAACAAGAAATACATATTTGTTGGTACAGGAATATATTTTTAAGATAACAATTTCATACACCGTCAGACTCGCAGTCATCTGAAGTATCCAAGCTCATATCTATATTTTCTGATGGCAATTCCGCATCTGCATTTACAACAATTGGTTATAATTTAATGGCATCTGACGACAGTTTATGATTTTGTTTTGGTGGGTTTAAACGTAAACTTGAAATGACAGGGTCCGAGGATACAAGCAGCCGATATTTTTTAATTTCCTTATTCCTTGACTCTTATGCTTCTTCGGAATGTTGCCCGATTGGCAGGGGTACCCATTCAATAATGAGAGGCCCATGGATGAGCACTCGNAGAAAAAAAGTTATAAGCAAAAACAAGCGAGACATTTTTATTAACAAAAAAATTTCATTTGTTTTTCAGTTTCTGTTGGGAACTCAGAGTAGGCCAAAGAGAGTTCTAACTAAAACTTTTATAAAGTTTTTTTATCAGACCAATCGACCAATATTAAAAAAAAATTAAGAAAAAAATGTAANTAATCCATCATAATGAGTAAACAAAAAAAAAATCAATCCGTGAATATCTATGTCTTACGTCAGTTTTTAGATGGCGTAACAATGAAAAAACATGTTTTACATACTCTAGACTACAATGTCCATGAGCGGATGCTTGAAAACTGTAATTTTTTTTAAGATAATACCACGATTTTAACAACGACGAANCCCGTGAGAGTTCTAACCGAAAATCTTATAAAGTTTTTATGTCCAGCCACTAGTAATAAAAGTTATAAGCAATAACAAGGGGAAAATTTTTATTAACATAACAATTTCATTTGTTTTTCAGAGTTCTGTTCAGAGTTATTAGNCCACCTAACAATATAAGATGGTTATGCATACGAATGCACCAATTTTTTTTGGCCTTTTGGCCAGGGTTTTCCAAATTTTGGCCACTGTGCTTTGGTACATACAAATATACATACGTACGTTTGTATGTATGTATGCACGTATGCAAATCTGCCGTTCGGCGTTATTTCCACATATAACGCAGTTTTATAAATGTGCATAGTTATATGTAAAAATATAACTTTGGCCTGATCCAGTAAATACGCTTTGAGACAGTCATTCCGCTCTTCTTTGTTTATTTTGATCTTATAATCTCAATTTTAACACCGCATATGTATGTAAAAATGTATGTACATAAATATAAACTCAATACCTTGTGCGTCAGAATAACAACCACAAGCCTATGAAAATACATCATAAATAAAAATTTTAGCAAATAAAATAATATTACAACGTAAATATTATCGCAAATGCGCACGTAAAAAATTAACGTCCCACTCTCTCGTCCCCGCAAAAAAATTGTTTTTGGCCAAATAAAATATAATTTGCAAGTGAACGTATTTACATACATATGGGAATATGTATATATATGTACGTACATACTAGGGATGTTGCGGATGTGGAATTTTAGACTTCCGCGGATGCGAATGCGGATGCGAATATCTAACAGCTAACATCCGCGGAGGCGGACGTCAAGTGTTTAAAAAAACAATTAGGGCTGGTTTCTCCATCTCAACTTAACTTAGTTAAGCCAATTTTCTTGACTTAGTCATGAATAAGCTGTGTAAAACGTAGGCTAACTTTTGACTTAAGTCCAAAAAGTGGCTAAACTAAGTTAAGTTGAGTTGGAGAAACCAGCCCTTAGAATCTAGCATAGTGGCGAGATCGTTGTTCAAACAGCGCTTAGAAGCCAAACCAGATACATATGTCATGTTGTTTCAGAATTTGGAGAACCTGTAACTTTATCGCACCTTTCGATTTTAGTTTTTGTAATTCATTTTTAATACTTTCTTATGCGACCTCCTTTGAAAAATGTGTGCTTATAGCGAGCTAAATATGTGGATATGCATAATCGACTATTATTTTTGAACAAAACTCTGTTTTCAAAGTCGTGGCTGCCAGCCGAATCGGATCAGAATATTGTTATTTTTTTCTTAAAGCCCCCCGTTTTTTTATAAGCATTTGAATAACAGATAGTTACGTAATTCTTATCTAATTAAACCTATAACTTTTTAATTATTTGAGAATCGATTCTCTTTATAGCTAGACGTTGATCATTTCTACTGCAAATCCCTATTGAAGGATCTTACTCATTGACTTTAAATAGCAAAGAAGGGACAGTTTTACCACAGAAGTTTTTAGCCAAGGATCCAATGTATATCCCTATGAAAAAAATATTATCCAAGTAAACAAAACTACTGTTTTTAAAATTTTTGCTAAAAATAAATTCCCCAAAGAGCCTCATTTGAAATTATTCAAACGAATATATGTAATAGGTGGCATACGCGGTACGTCTGACTCGCGAGTCATTTGTGTACGTGTTGACTCGTCTTCGACTACACACAGTTGAATCATTCAGAGTCATGCCGGGCGTCATGTTGGTGTAACTTACATATATTTATTTTCACAAACACATCCAAACCGACTCACGAGTCAGACGAACCGTGTACAGTGCACACTTTCTTCTTTTGTGTCTAGTAGTTTTTTTAAGATTGGTCCAAAAAAATCATAATAAAGGAAGAAGCCAAAGCAGGCACTTAAAGCAACGAAAAAAAATATTATTAAAAGGACTATGTTCTCTTTGACGTACGTCAAAGTCAAGTAGAAGTGGGAACTTGTATGACTGCCCATTGATAGCTCGGTTATATAGCTTAAGAAATAATATTTTAAAAACATTCTTATCAAAGTTGATAAATATGATAATTGACCAGTTTTGTTACACAAATACTCCTACGACCACAGGCAAAAATAATGGCTACAATATGTAATTTTTTTTGCCATATATACGTTTTATCGGTCCACTTGCAAAATATTCGCATTCGCAAAAGCTCCGCATTGATTATTGCGAATGCGAATGCGAATATTCGCAACAACCCTGGTACATACATACTATTTCCACAGTGTGTCAAAAAAATTTGGGATAAAAAAAAATATAAATTAAAAATATATAAAAACAAGTACGAAAGTCTAAGTTCGGGCGGAGCCGAACATTAAATACCCGGCGCAAATATTAAATATATGATTTTCACCTTTCCGAAAGCTACCGCTACATGGTAAGCCGGGGTGTATCAATTTTGAGTAAATTAGCGTCCTTAAATTTCAAAATATTGACGTTTAAAGCATTTCTAAAATTTACCGTTACATGAAAAGCCATAATTTTAGTCCGATTTCAATAATTTTCATCGTTTTGCTTTTATGTAGCAAGCACAACAAAAATACCGAGTTTAATACAAATTGGTAGAACGGTTACCGAGATACATATATGTGATCATAAGTGGGCGGTGCCACGCCCATTTTTCAAAATTTTATTATAGACGTATTTCCTGGTAAGGAATTGTTGCAAGCATCAATTTTGAATAAATTGGCTTTAATATTTACTGATTTGTCGAAGATTTCGTATTTCTCCAAATTACCGTTATATGAGATGTGGGCGTGGTTATTGTCCGATTTTAAAACTTTGGCATGGACCCTATACCAAGGCCAATAACTATGCCAAGTTTGGAAGAAATCGGTGCAGCGGTTGCCAAGATATACACATGTAACCATAAGTGGGCGTGGCTACGCCCATTTCCAAAAATTTATAACATTCTTATTTTTCGTCTAAAAATTATTGTAAATATCAATTTTGAGTAATAATCTTCAGTAGTTACTAAAATATCGCAGTTTTCGTATTTCTGAAAATTACCGTTATATGGGAGGTAGGCGTGGTTATTGTCCGATTTTGCGCCATTTTCAATACCATCCGTCCTACGCCCGAAAGAAGTACACGTACCAAGTTTCGTTAAGATATCTTAGTTTTTACTCGAGTTATCGTGTGCACAGACGGACGGACAGACGGACGGACGGACAGACAGTCACCGCTTAATCGATTTCTCTTTTCATCCTGATCATTTATGTATACATTTGTCTATATCTATCTCGATTCGTTTTGCCTGTTACAAACAACCGTTATGTGAACAAAGTTATAATACCCTTGTGCACAAGTGCGCTCGGGTATTAAAATATACATACTCAGCCTAATTCTGAATATTCCCGAGGATTTAAGTTCTCGCGGATTTTACTTTTCTCGAGAATAAAATCTTCCTATTTAAAACTGCCGGGGAGCAGCATTTTCCCCGAAAATTTGGGAGCAGGAAATTCGAACTTTCGAAAGCTCTTTGACAGTTATTTCGATAGCTCAACTCCCGCCATTTCATTTGCGACTTTATACACATAAAAGTGTGTTTCACATAAAAGAGTATTTCAGATTAAAGTTGTTAATAAATTAGTGCGCGGAAATTTCAAATATGTGTTTTAAATTAAAGATCAATCTTTTAACTACACGGGTAAGTTGAAAGATTTTAATTTAGATGGCGCGCTTTCTTGTAATAACCCGAAATAAGTGGGCAAATAGGATAAGAGTACCCTTTGCTAAGTCTAGTCTGCCACTGTGAATTTTGGAAGCCACATTATTAATAAAATAGTGCTCCGGAAATTTAAATATTAGTGCTAAATTAAAACTTAGTCTTTTAACTACACATGTGAGTTGAAATATTTTGATTTCAATCGCGCATTTTCATGTAATAAACCAAAATAACCTAGCATCCATTAGGCTTACTAAGATTTCTACCTTTTTCTTATTTGTTGTTTTGGACCTAAAATGAAAGGTTTAAACGTTTTATTACACCAAATTTCCTTTAAATTGTAATTAACTTACATTTTTGTTGCAGTTCCTTTTTAAAATACCGGTGAAAATTCTTCCAGAATAACGAAATCAATTCTCCTCCTTTTTGACATTCGTAATACCTACTTTTTTCCAGAAATACATTTTCCCTTTTTCGAAGATCGTTTAGAATAGGAGAATAGGGAAAAGAGGAAAAATCCTTTAGGAATTTTATTCATGATAGGAGGAAAGAGAAATGAGGAAAAATTCCTAGAGAGTTTTTATTCAGAATCGGGCTGACTAAATATTTATGCACGAGAAAAAAAGAATTAAATTCAGCTTTGCGTTGTTACATTTTATTAAGATATTTTGAACAGAAATTTTTGGTCACCCCCATTGGAAGGTATTTGTCTCTCTCTCTCTCTAACCCGAAAATAAGAGTTAATATAATACTGTTCATTATTTTTGACTCCATAAAATGAATAAGAAATTACGAGACACTCCCCACTCCACAGATTACTGTTACAAAGACTTTATATTTGAGTGCAATAGATTGGAAAAATTTTTCTCTAGCTGGCCACTCTCCCCTGTAGTGAATCTCACTGCATCTCGCATAAAAGTCAAAATCGATCTCCTTGACAAAAATTGGGATAGTTTCGTATCCTCCTTTCGCGCAGTTTCCATCTGAAGTGACTATACAGAAGTCAGCAGCTCTGTGGAGAAAATATATAGTGAATGCACTGATAGCCACGATAGCTGCAAAGCTGAAATGCTAGAAGCGTTGAAACTTATAAGGGCTAATCCCACCACTCAGCGAAGTCACAACTCTACCCAGAACGTAACAAACCATTCATACACCCATGAAGTCTCCAAGGTGCCTCCGATCACAATTCCGTTTAACTCCAAACATAGTGAACAGAGGCATAAATTACAGTCCACTGCACAGATGTCGATCCCCAAAGACATCACTCAATACCCAATACCCCTCACCATATCAGACATTATTGAGTTCTCCAAACATTCCACCCCACAAGTGTCCTCCTCCAAAGACAAAACAAATAAATCGCTCTCTTCATGTTCTACTCCACCGAACACTCTTAATGGAGGAGCGAAAACATCATCTCTGACCACTCAGGAAAATGAATCTCCCAATTATTCCTTGAAATCAGCCATCAGGCAATCGCATCCAACCCCAATCGATGAACAGTTCAGCCCGGCAGGGTGCCTACCGCCAATGGATAAACACTCCAATTCCAGCTCATCTCAGATCTTCGAGCAAATGTATGAAAGAAACTTCACTAAATATAGTATTTGCAAAGCTGAGATGGTTGAAGCGTTGGACTTTCTCAATACGAACTCACTAACTCCTCAAATTCCGAATATTACGCCCAACATAACACAAACTTCAGCCCCCAATGAAGATAAGTCAAACATACAGTCCACTATTCAGGTGTCTCCCCCTATAGACACAACTGGAAAATCTCCCACAACAAGTTCCACTCCAAAGAACAAAGACAGCATAGAATCCTCCAATGATTCCCTCAAATGCTGTAAAATAAAAATTACTCCCACTCTATATCTACCCCAAAATTTATCAGAGGCGGTAACCTCCGGCCCGGAAGGGGCTCTATCGCCAATGAAAACTCAGAATAGTCAAGCATTACTCTCTTACCCCAAATCATGGTTATATAACAAAGACTACTCTCATCAGCAGCAACCAAATTCTACGCCTGCCATATATTTCGAGGACGGTATAAGACGAGGCGTTCATGAATCTGGCGAGATTTCTCGGTTGTCACCTCCTTCAACTGAGTCAATCTCTCGTCAGCAGTGCCAACCTGGTACAGTTCGGAGCCCGTTACGAACTCTGAATCTACTTGTGCTTCAACCCCGAAGACATTCAGCTTGCGATTCCCAGCGGTAAGCCCAGCGTCAGCTTCGATGCAGCCCGACTCAGATGACACCTCGACGACCATTTTGATTCCGTATATCGGTGCTCATTATCATCCCCAGCAACATTCGCCGGAAAAGCCATCGTCAACTGGTTGCTTGAGGATCAGTCTCACTTTACACCCCGAACATCCCAAAGGTGAGGTCACATGCTCCACTATAAAGGCACGCGAACAGAAGAATATTAATAGGAATATCTCAGTACCTAAAGACTTAATGAATCACAAGCGATTCACCCTGAATGAGCGGAAGCTAAACTCCACGATTAGCGGTCTTACTCCTTTGCCCGAGGCATAACCCACAACTAAACCTCGAACCTATCAGCGATTATATACGCCTTCTCCAAGCTCACTCATACTTTCACGCAATAACTCTCCCCAACGCATATTTCGTTCAATTCACTTCACTTATGTTTCTCAACTAATTCATTTTACGACTCTCTTTCACAGGCTAACTAAGATGTTTCGCAATTCCAGTCGTGTGTCTCCTCTCCTCTTTTTCCAGGGATCTCGGGACCAGACGTACCCACTATACGATGTTGCACCACTCCACCTCGCCGCATCTGAACGCCACCGCCGAGATGATTCACCCACTACCAGCCGTAGACGAACAGCGCTCCCCAACCATAAAACCAACCTACAGGACCTACTTTTCCTCGCACTGATGCAGGCGGGCCATCATGTTGAGGACATGAGCCTCAATCTCTTAGAATTGTTTAAATACGTTTTATTAATCTACGTGAGGTTGGCAAATCTTTGTGCACACTATTGTGAATTAAACGAATTGATTTGTTTTAGTTGTCATTGTAGCTGCATACACATAATAAAATAGTTAGTTGCTCTCCATCCATCGCCGCCGCCGCACCGCATACATCATTCTGTGTATATCGAAGTGAAAATCCAAATAAATCATATGAATTTAGTTTTAATATTAACTAAAATCCTCGGTGTTAGACCTTTTACATCTCTCCAGCGTACCCTGCGCTCCCTCCAACACACTCAAACCCTAAACAGTTTTATTGTCTGACCAATAGTAAAAAAGTTATAAGCAAAAACAAGGGGCAAATTTTTATTAACAAAAAATTTATTTTTTTTTTCAAAGTTATGTTGAGAGTTCTGAGTAGCCCCTCGAGAGTTCTGACTAAAACTCTCTTAAAGTTTTTTAGTTCGACCAATAGTAAAAAAGGTAGGTATAAGAAAAAACAACGGGAAAATATTTATTAACAAAAAAAAATTCATTTGTTTTTCAGAGATTTGTTTGGAGTTCTGAGTACCCCCTGAGAGTTCTAACCGAAAATCTTATAAAGTTTTTTTGTCCGGCCAATAGTAGTAAATGTTATAAGCAAAAACAAGGGGCAAATTTTTATTAACACAAAAATTGCACGTGTCTTTCACAGTTCTGAGTAGCCCCTCGAGAGTTCTATAAAGTTTTTTTGTCCGACCAATAGTAAAAAAGTTATAAGCAAAAAAAGGGGAAAATTTTTATTAACAAAACAATTTCATTTCTTTTTCAGAGTTCTGTTGGGAGTTCTGAGTAGCCCCCTGAGAGTTCTAACCAAAACTATTATAAAGTTTTTTGTCCGCCCAATAGTAAAAAAGCTGTAAGCAAAAACAAGGGGCAAATTTTTCTTAACACAAACATTTCATTTGTTTTTTAGAGTTCTTTTGAGAGTTCTGAATACCCCTCGAGGGTTCTATTTGAAACTCCTATAAAGTTTCTTTGTCCGACCAATAGTAAAAAAGTTATAAGCAAAAGGGGCAAATTTTTATTAACAAAAAAATTTAATTTGTTTTTTTAGAGTTCTGTTGAGAGTTCTAAATAGCCCCTCAAGAGTTCTAACTAAAACTCATTTAAAGTTTTTTAGTCCGACCAATAGTAAAAAAGGTAGGTATAGGAAAACACAACGGGGAAATTTTTATTAACAAAAAAATTTCATTTCTTTTTCAGAGTTCTGTTGGGAGTTCTGAGTAGCCCCCTGAGAGTTCTAACCAAAACTATTATAAAGTTTTTTGTCCGCCCAATAGTAAAAAAGCTGTAAGCAAAAACAAGGGGCAAATTTTTCTTAACACAAACATTTCATTTGTTTTTTAGAGTTCTTTTGAGAGTTCTGAATACCCCTCGAGGGTTCTATTTGAAACTCCTATAAAGTTTCTTTGTCCGACCAATAGTAAAAAAGTTATAAGCAAAAGGGGCAAATTTTTATTAACAAAAAAATTTAATTTGTTTTTTTAGAGTTCTGTTGAGAGTTCTAAATAGCCCCTCAAGAGTTCTAACTAAAACTCATTTAAAGTTTTTTAGTCCGACCAATAGTAAAAAAGGTAGGTATAAGAAAACACAACGGGGAAATTTTTATTAACAAACAAATTTCATTTCTTTTTCAANGGTTCTATTTGAAACTCCTATAAAGTTTCTTTGTCCGACCAATAGTAAAAAAGTTATAAGCAAAAGGGGCAAATTTTTATTAACAAAAAAATTTAATTTGTTTTTTTAGAGTTCTGTTGAGAGTTCTAAATAGCCCCTCAAGAGTTCTAACTAAAACTCATTTAAAGTTTTTTAGTCCGACCAATAGTAAAAAAGGTAGGTATAGGAAAACACAACGGGGAAATTTTTATTAACAAACAAATTTCATTTCTTTTTCAAAGTTCTGTTGGGAGTTCTGAGTAGCCCCCTGAGAGTTCTAACCAAAACTATTATAAAGTTTTTTGTCCGCCCAATAGTAAAAAAGCTGTAAGCGAAAACAAGGGACAAATTTTTATTAGTACAAAAATTGCATGTGTTTTTCAGAGTTCTGAGTAGCCCCTCGAGAGTTCTATAAAGTTTTTTGGTCCGACCAATTGTAAAAAAGTTATAAGCAAAAACAAGGGGAAAATTGTTATTAACAAAGCAATTTCATTTGTTTTTCTGGGTTCTGTTGGGAGTTCTGAGTAGCCCCTGCGAGTTCTAACCCAAACTTTTATAAATTATTTTGTCCGGAATATTTTTATTAACAAAAAATTTCATTTGTTTTTAACACTTTGTTGAGAGTTCTGGTTAGCAAAAACAAGGGGCAAATTTTTATTAACACAAAAACTTAAGGGTTTTCAGAGTTCTGAGTACTCCTTAGAGAGTTCTAACTTAATCTCTTATAACGTTTCTTTGTCCGACCAATAGAAAAAAAGTTATAAGCAAAAACAAGCGAGACATTTTTATTAACAAAAAAATTTCATTTGTTTTTCAGTTTCTGTTGGGAACTCAGAGTAGGCCAAAGAGAGTTCTAACTAAAACTTTTATAAAGTTTTTTTGTCCGACCAATCGACCAATATTAAAAAAATATTAAGAAAAAAATTTAGTTTGTTTTTTCAGAGCTCTGTTGAGAGTTCTGAGTAGCCCCTCGAGAGTTCTAACTAAAACTCTTATAAAGTTTATTTGACCGCCCAATAGTAAAAAAAAATCATTTGTTTTTCAGAGTTCTGTTTGGAGTTCTGTGTACCCCGTGAGAGTTCTAACCGAAAATCTTATAAAGTTTTTATGTCCAGCCACTAGTAAAAAACAACGGGTAAATTTTTATAAACAAAAAATTTAATTTGCTTTTTCAGAGTTCTGTTGAGAATTATTAGTAGCCCCTCGAGAGTTCATATTAAAGATCTTACAAAGTTTTTTTTTGTGGGACCAATAGTAAAAAAGTTATAAGCACAAACAACGGGCAAATTTTTATGAACAAAAAATTTAATTTGCGTTTTCAGAGTTCTGTTGGGTGTTTTGAGTAGCCCCCTGAAAGTTCTATCTAAAATCCTTATAAAGTTTCTTTGTCCGATCAATAGTAAAAAAGTTATAAGCAAAAGGGGCAAATTTTGATTAACACAAAAATGTAATTTATTTTTCAGAGTTCTGTTGACAGTTCTGGGTAGAACCTCGACTGTTCTAACTAAAACTCTTACAAAGTTTCATTGTCTGAACAATAGTAAAAAAGTTATAGGCAAAAACTAAGGGCAAATTTTTATTAAACAAAAATTTATTTTGTTTTTTTTTTCAGAGTTATGTTGAGAGTTCTGAGTAGCCCCTCGAGAGTTCTAACTAAAACTCGTATAAAGTTTTTTTTTGTCAGACCAATAGTAAAGAAGTTATAAGCAAAAACAAGGGGTAAATTTTTATTAACAAAAAAATTATATTAGCTTTTTTTCGGAGGTCTGTTGAGTTCTGAGTAGCCCTGCGAGAGTTCTAACTAAAACTCTTATAAAGTTTTATTGTCTGACAAATAGTTAAAAAGTTATAAGCAAAAACAAGGAGAAAATTTTTATTAACAAAAAAATTATTTTGTTTTTTTTTCAGAGTTATGTTGAGAGTTCTGAGTAGCCCCTCGAGAGTTCTGTCTAAAACTCTTTTAAAGTTCCTTTGTCCGACCAACAGTGTTGCCAGAACTCTTTGGACGAACCGGCTAAATTGTCAAAAAAAACCGGCTAAAAACGGCTAAAATGTTTCAACTAAATTTCACATGTTTTATTTAAATAAATCACGAGTAAAAAGACTATTTCTTGGAGAGAAGTTACAAATTCGAACCGGAAAAAATGTTGCCAGCAAGACTTTGCAATTAGGAAAAACATATGATTGTGGCACATGGTTGGATTTTTTGTCGACGATAATTTGAATAAACAAGTTCCTTAAATTTAAAAATTTACAAACTGGAGCGATTTTAAAATGAAAAATGTAAGTTAATACTTGTTTACTTAATTAATTCAGTGAATTCCAGTGATTTGAAAGGTACTCGGCAAAAAAAAGCTGTATTCTTAATCGGAATGCAATCTCAACCAGAGTCGATATAGTAAACCCGACCAAGAAATGGAAACGTATGTTGAAGAAAGTCAGACTGACCAGATATATACACGTAGATCCTGTTTTTTGCCCCTCTGAAGGAATTTCAAAAATTCCATTCAAATTTCTTTTGTTTGAAATTCAACCGTGGACACCAGCTGGCAGAAAAACTTTGCAAATTTGCGTTCGTACAGAAAATTGCAAGTTTCTCTACATGAGAGAGAATTTGGGAGCATTTTTTCTTACTATCTGATATTTTGAATGATAATTCTCGCTGGATTTTCGACGAAAAAACCTACTGTCTTCCCTACAAGGCCTTTTCAGACTGACCGGTTCTCAATACACTCAAATAGAAACCAATACACATAAAAAACGCTGTAAAAATTTCCCTTCAATTTTAAGGCAGTAAAACAACGACCTTAAGCTAACATCAACCGAGGCCATATCTTGACAAGGGATGCAAAATCACAGTTACACAACAAAACTGGTCAGATTTTTCAGAAATCCCTTCAATTATGATGTAAAATATGATGCCAAAAGGCTGCGGATCTCCCATTTAGATTACCGGTCATATGACCGGCAGATGCCTCGTAGGATTCCAAGAGAGTTTTGTTTTACATAGAAATTTGTGCTCTTTTATTTTCATTTTGATTCACTTCAGTGTTGGTTCCTTTAATTCAAGTTGGAATTCGGTTTTTGGAATTTAAATAAGTTCTCAGCAAAAAAGTTTGTTTAAAAAAATACATATGTGTAAATAGTGCATGCAAATATCAATTTTTTGGGTGGGCTTTAGATTGGTAACCCCGGAGTACAGCATTAAGGAAAATATGGGAGGTAGAGGGGGGTCTAACAGTTCCCTGTATGAAGTTTCAAAGCGCGTAACCTTATACTTCTTAAGGAATTTGTTATTAAAGTTTGTAATTTTAACCAACTTGTATGGCACTATTTTACAATATATAATGCACTTTCCACTAAATTTACAGGTTATTTACATTCAATATATGCGCGGTTAGAGTGTGCACGTTCAAACAAATAAATACTTTTAGTATATTACAGCTTTTTTATCAAACTTAATTTTATGAGAGTACATGCAGAATATGTGCAAATGGCAGCAGGACTGTGTTGCCATATCTAAAAACCAAGAGTGGAGAGCAAGACCAAAGAAAATACGATTAAAAGGAAAATAGGATAAGGTTCTTTTGTTCAGCTAAAAATAAATAGTAGGGGGCTTGGGGTCATATTCCCCTCTTCCGGCAACACAGAAAGGAGAATTCTACGTAGTGAGAGATATAATCCCTAAGTGCGGTCGAAGGCCGCCTACGCAGAAAGGAGCAGGTGGATTTCCTTTATGGCCAATCCAAATAGACATCACTGGGGCGCCAGCCCCAGGTTTACCACACAGAAAGGGAATTCTAGTTACCTCATCCTTTCCCAAGGTTACATCACTGGGGCGGTAGCCCCAGTTAGGTCACACCGAAAGGAGAATTCTACGTAGTAAGGGTTATAATCCCTAAGCGCGGCCGAAGGCCGCCTAGGTCGAAAGGTGTTCTATGCAAAAGGTGTTCGGCCCCTTTTCTTTGGCAACACAGAAAGGAGAGTTCTACGTTGTGAGGTTATAATCCCTAAGCGCGGCCGAAGGCCGCCTACGCAGAAAGGTGTTCAGCCCCTGATCCCCCTACTATTTATTTTAATTTGAACAAAATAACCTTATCGTATTTTCCTTTTAATCGTATTTTCTCTTGGTCTTGCTTTCCACTCTTGGTTTTTTTAGATATGGCAACACAGTCCTGCTGCCATTTGCACATATTCTGCATGTACTCTCATAAAATTAAACAACAGTCAATTTTTGATAAAAAAAAGCTGTAATATACTTAAAGTATTTATTTGTTTGAACGTGCACACTCTTACTGCGCACATATTGAGTGTAAATAACGTGTAAATTTAGTGGAAAGTGCATTATATATTGTGAAATAGTCCCATACAAGTTGGTGAAAATTACAAAATTTAATAACAAATTACTTAAAAACTATAAGGTTTCGCGCTTTAAAACTTTACATATACCCCCTTTAGAACTCCCTTTAACTACCTAAAACTCTTATAAAGTTTTTTTGCCTGGCCAATAGTGAAAAGTTATAAGCAGAAACAAAAGGAAAATTTTTATTAACACAAAATTTTCATTAGCCTTTTTCTCAGCTCTGTTGAGTTCTGAGTAGCCCATCGAGAGTTCTATCTAAAACACTTTTAAAGTTTCTTTGTCCGACCAATAGTAAAAAAGTTATAAGCAAAGAGAGTTCTGACTAAAACTCTTATAAAGTTTTTTTGTCTGGCCATTAGTGAAAAATTATAAGCAGAAACAAGAGGCAAATTTTTATTAACACCAAAATTTCATTTGTTTTTTAGAGTTCTGTTGAGAGTTCTGAGTAGAACCTCGAGAGTTGTAACTAAAACTCTTATAAAGTTTCATTGTCTGACCAACAGTAAAAAAGTTTATAAGTTTATTAACAAACAAATTTAATTTGGTTTTTCAAAGCTCTGTTGAGAGTTCTGAGTAGCCCCTCGAAAGTTCTAACTAAAACCTTTATAAAGTTTTTTTTGTCAGACCAATAGCAAAAAAGTTATAAGCAAAAACAAGGGGCAAATTTTTATTAACAAAAAATTTATTTTGTTTTTTTCAGAGTTATGTTGAGAGTTCTGACTAGAACCTCGAGATTTCTAACTAACATTCTTATAAAGTTTTTTTTGTCAGACCAATAGCAAAAAAGTTATAAGCAAAAACAAGGGGCAAATTTTTATTAACAAAAAATTTATTTTGTTTTTTTCAGAGTTATGTTGAGAGTTCTGACTAGAACCTCGAGATTTCTAACTAACATTCTTATAAAGTTTTTTTGTCCTGCCAATAGTAAAAAAGTTATAAGCAAAAACAAGGGGCTAAGTTTTATTAACAAAAAAATTTCATTTGTTTTTTTCATAGTTCTATTGAGAGTTCTTAGTAGCCCCTCGAGAGTTCTAACTAAAACTTTTATAGATTTTTTATTTTTAAGCAAAAACAAGGGGCTAAGTTTTATTAACAAAAAAATTTCATTTGTTTTTTTCATAGTTCTATTGAGAGTTCTTAGTAGCCCCTCGAGAGTTCTAACTAAAACTTTTATAGATTTTTTATTTTTAAGCAAAAACAAGGGGTAAATTTTTATTAACAAAATAATTTTATTTGTGCTTTAGAGTTCTGTTGAGAGTGCTGAGTAGCCCCTCGAGAGTTCTAACTAAAACTCTTTTAAAGTTTCTTTGTCCGACCAATAGTAAAAAAGTTATAAGCAAAAGGGGAAAATTTCATTTATTTTTTAGTGTTCTATTGCAAGTTCTGAGTAGCCCCTCGAGAGTTCTGACTAAAACTCTTATAAAGTTTTTTTGTCTGGCCAATAATGAAAAGTTATAAGCAGAAACAAGGTTCAAATTTTTATTAACACAAAAATTTCGTTTGTTTTTTAGAGTTCTGTTGAGAATTCTGAGTAGCCCAACGAGAGATCTAACTAAAACTCTTATAAAGTTTTTTTATCCGACCATTATTAACAAAATATTAACAAAAAAATTTTATTTGTTCTTTTCAGAGCTCTGTTGAGAGTTCTGAGTAGAACCTCGAGAGTTCTACCTAAAACTCTTATAAAGTTTTATTGTCTAACCAATAGTAAAAAAGTTATAACCAAAAACAAGGGGAAAATTTTTATTAACAAAAAATTTATTTTGTTTTTTTCAGAGTTCTGTTGAGAGTGCTGAGTAGCCCCTCGAGAGTTCTAACTAAAACTCTTTTAAAGTTTCTTTGTCCGACCAATAGTAAAAAAGTTATAAGCAAAAGGGGAAAATTTCAAATATTTTTTAGTGTTCTATTGCAAGTTCTGAGTAGCCTCTCGAGAGTTCTGACTAAAACTCTTATAAAGTTTTTTGTCTGGCCAATAGTGAAAAGTTATAAGCAGAAACAAGGGGAAAATATTTATTAACACAAAAATTTCATTTGTTTTTTAGAGTTCTGTTGAGAATTCTGAGTAGCCCATCGAGAGATCTAACTAAAACTCTTATAAAGTTTTTTTTAGCACCTCGAGATCTCTAAATAAAACTCTTATAAAGTTTCTTTGTCCGACCAATAGTAAAAAAGTTATAAGCAAAAGGGGAAAATTTCATTTATTTTTTAGTGTTCTATTGCAAGTTCTGAGTAGCCCCTCGAGAGTTCTGACTAAAACTCTTATAAAGTTTTTTTGTCTGGCCAATAATGAAAAGTTATAAGCAGAAACAAGGTTCAAATTTTTATTAACACAAAAATTTCGTTTGTTTTTTAGAGTTCTGTTGAGAATTCTGAGTAGCCCAACGAGAGATCTAACTAAAACTCTTATAAAGTTTTTTTATCCGACCATTATTAACAAAATATTAACAAAAAAATTTTATTTGTTCTTTTCAGAGCTCTGTTGAGAGTTCTGAGTAGAACCTCGAGAGTTCTACCTAAAACTCTTATAAAGTTTTATTGTCTAACCAATAGTAAAAAAGTTATAAGCAAAAGGGGAAAATTTCATCTATTTTTTAGTGTTTTATTGCAAGTTCTGAGTAGCCCCCTGAGAGTTCTTACCAAAACTCTTATAAAGTTTTATTGTCTAACCAATAGTAAAAAAGTTATAAGCAAAAGGGGAAAATTTCATCTATTTTTTAGTGTTTTATTGCAAGTTCTGAGTAGCCCCCTGAGAGTTCTTACCAAAACTCTTATAAAGTTTTTTTGTCCGCCCAATAGTAAAAAAGTTGTAAGCGAAAACAAGGGGCAAATTTATATAAACAAAAAAATTTAATTTGTTTTTTTCAGAGTTATGTTGCGAGTTCTGACTAGAACCTCGAGAGTTCTAACTAAAACTCTTATAAAGTTTTTTTGTCCGGCCAATAGTAAAAAAGTTATAAACAAAAACAAGGGGCAAAGTTTTATTAACAAAAAAAAATTATTTGTTTTTTCATAGTTCTATTGAGAGTTCTTAATAGCCCCTCGAGAGTTCTAACTAAAACTCTTTTAAAGTTTCTTTGTCCGACCAATAGTAAAAAAATTATAAGCAAAAGGGGAAAATTTCATTTATTTTTTAGTGTTCTATTGCAAGTTCTGAGTAGCCCCTCGAGAGTTCTGACTAAAACTCTTATAAAGTTTTTTTGTCTGGCCAATAATGAAAAGTTATAAGCAGAAACAAGGTTCAAATTTCAAACACAAAAATTTCGTTTGTTTTTTTAGAGTTCTGTTGAGAATTCTGAGTAGCCTATCGCGAGATCTAACTAAAACTCTTATAAAGTTTTTTTATCCGACCATTATTAACAAAATATTAACAAAAAAATTTAATTTGTTCTTTTCAGAGCTCTGTNTAAAACTCTTATAAAGTTTTATTGTCTGACCAATAGTAAAAAAGTTATAACCAAAAACAAGGGGAAAATTTTTATTAACAAAAAATTTATTTTGTTTTTTTCAGAGATATGTTGAGAGTTCTGAGTAGACCCTCGAGAGTTCTAACTAAAACTCTTATAAAGTTTTATTGTCTGACCTTAGTAAAAAAGTTATAAGCAAAAACAAGCGGGTAATTTTTATTAACAATAAATTTATTTTGTATTTTCGGAGTTATTTTGAGAGTTCANATAAGCAAAAGGGGAAAATTTCATCTATTTTTTAGTGTTCTATTGCAAGTTCTGAGTAGGCCCTCGAGAGTTCTGACTAAAACTCTTATAAAGTTTTTTGTCTGGCCAATAGTGAAAAGTTATAAGCAGAAACAAGGGGCAAATATTTATTAACACAAAAATTTCATTTGTTTTTTAGAGTTCTGTTGAGAATTCTGAGTAGCCCATCGAGAGATTTAACTAAAACTCTTATAAAGTTTTTTTAGCACCTCGAGATCTCTAATTAAAACTCTTATAAAGTTTTTTTGTCTGACCAACAGTAAAAAAGTTATAACCAAAAACAAGGGGAAAATTTTTATTAACAAAAAAATTATTTTGTTTTTTTCAGAGTTATGTTGAGAGTTCTAACTAAAACCCTCGAGAGTTCTAACTAAAACTGTTATATAGTTGTTTTTTGTCACACCAATAGTAAAGAAGTTATAAGCAAAAACTAGGGGCAAATTTTTATTAACAAAAAAATTTATTAGCTTTATTCGGAGTTTTGTTGAGTTCTTAGTAGCCACTCGAGAGTTCTAACTAAAATTCTTATAAAGTTTGTTTGTCCGGCGAATAGTAAAAAAGTTATAAGCAAAAACAAGGGGCAAATTTTTATTAACACAAAAATGTAATTTGTTTTTCAGAGTTCTGCTGGGAGTTCTGAGTAGCCCCCTGAGAGTTCTTACCAAAACTCTTATCAAGTTTTTTTGTCCGCCCAATAGTAAAAAAGTTGTAAGCGAACACAAGGGGCAAATTTTTATAAACAAAAAAATTTTATTTGTTTTTTCAGAGTTCTGAGTAGCCCCTCCAGATCTCTAAATAAAACTCTGATAAAGTTTGTTTGTCTGGCCGACAGTAAAAAAGTTATAAGCAAAAACAAGGGGCAAATTTTTATTTGAAAAAAAAATTATTTAGTTTTTTTTCAGAGTTATGTTGAGAGTTCTGAATAGAACCTCGATAGCTCTACCTAAAACCATTATAAAGTTATTTTTGTCAGACCAATAGTAAAAAAGTTATAAGCAAAAACAAGGGGCAAATTTTTATTAACAAAAAAATTTTATTAGCTTTTTTTCGGAGCTCTGTTGAGTCCTGAGTAGCACCTCGAGATCTCTAAATAAAACTCTTATAAAGTTTTATTGTCTAACCAATAGTAAAAAAGTTATAACCAAAAACAAGGGGAAAATTTTTATTAACAAAAAATTTATTTTGTTTTTTTCAGAGTTATGTTGAGAGTTCTGACTAGAACCTCGAGAGTTCTAACTAAAACTCTTATAAAGTTTTTTTGTCCTCCCAATAGTAAAAAAGTTATAAGCAAAAACAAGAGGCAAAGTTTTATTAACAAAAAAAATTTATTTGTTTTTTCATAGTTCTATTGAGAACTATAAGATTGTTTATTTTTAAGCAAAAATAAGGGGTAAATTTTTATTAACAAAAAAAATTTATTTGTGTTTTAGAGTTCTGTTGAGATTTCTGAGTAGCCCCTCGAGTGTTCTATCTAAAACTCTTTTAAAGTTTCTTTGTCCGACCAATAGTAAAAAAATTATAAGCAAAAGGGGAAAATTTCATTTATTTTTTAGTGTTCTATTGCAAGTTCTGAGTATAAATATATTATATATATATATAAAAGTTATAAGCAAACACAAGAGGCAAAGTTTTATTAACAAAAAAAATTTATTTGTTTTTTCATAGTTCTATTGAGAACTATGAGATTGTTTATTTTTAAGCAAAAATAAGGGGTAAATTTTTATTAACAAAAAAAATTTATTTGTGTTTTAGAGTTCTGTTGAGATTTCTGAGTAGCCCCTCGAGTGTTCTATCTAAAACTCTTTTAAAGTTTCTTTGTCCGACCAATAGTAAAAAAATTATAAGCAAAAGGGGAAAATTTCATTTATTTTTTAGTGTTCTATTGCAAGTTCTGAGTATAAATATATTATATATATATATAAAAGTTATAAGCAAACACAAGGGGCAAAGTTTTATTAACACAAAAATTTCGTTTGTTTTTTAGAGTTCTGTTGAGAATTCTGAATAGCCCATCGAGAGATCTAACTAAAACTCTTATAAAGTTTTATTGTCTGATCAATAGTAAAAAGTTATAACCAAAAACAAGGGGAAAATTTTTATTAACAAAAAATTTATTTTTTTTTATTTTTTCAGAGTTATGTTGAGAGTTCTGAGTAGAACCTCGAAAGTTCTAACTAAAACTCTTATAAAGTTTTATTGTCTGATCAATAGTAAAAAGTTATAACCAAAAACAAGGGGAAAATTTTTATTAACAAAAAATTTATTTTTTTTTATTTTTTCAGAGTTATGTTGAGAGTTCTGAGTAGACCCTCGAGAGTTCTAACTGAAACTCTTATAAAGTTTTATTGTCTAACCAATTGTAAAAAAGTTATAAGCAAAAACAAGGGGAAAATTTTTATTAACAAAAAATTTATTTTTTTTTTATTTTTTCAGAGTTATGTTGAGAGTTCTGACTAGAACCTCGAGAGTTCTAACTAAAACTCTTATAAAGTTCTTTTGTCTGGCCAATAATGAAAAGTTATAAGCATAAACAAGGTTCAAATTTTTATTAACACAAAAATTTCGTTTGTTTTTTAGAGTTCTGTTGAGAATTCTGAGTAGCCCATCGAGAGATTTTTTTATCCGACCATTATTAACAAAATATTAACAAAAAATTTAATTTGTTCTTTTCAGAGCTCTGTTGAGAGTTCTGAGTAGACCCTCGAGAGTTCTCTAAATAAAACTCTTATAAAGTTTTTTTATCCGACCATTATTAACAAAATATTAACAAAAAATTTATTTTGTTTTTTTCAGAGTTATGTTGAGAGTTCTTAGTAGACCCTCGAGAGTTCTCTAAATAAAACTCTTATAAAGTTTTTTTGTCTGGCCAATGGTAAAAAAGTCAAAAGCAAAAAGAAGGGGCAAAGTTTTATTAACAAAAAAAATTTATTTGTTTTTTTCATAGTTCTATTGAGAGTTCTTAGTATCCCCTCGAGAGTTCTAACTAAAACTCTTATAAAGTGTTTTTGTCCGGCCAATAGTAAAAAAGTTATTAGCAAAAACAAGGGGCAAATTTTTCTTAACGCAATAATTTCATTTGTTTTTTACAGTTCTGTTGAGAGTTCTGAGTAGCCCCTCGGGAGTTCTAACTAAAGCTCTTATAAAGTTTTTTTGTGCGACAAATGGTAAAAAAGTTATAAGCAAAAACAAGGGGCAAAGTTTTATTAACAAAAAAATTGTATTTGTTTTTTTCATAGTTCTATTGAGAGTTCTTAGTAGCCCCTCGAGAGTTCTAGCTAAAACTCTTATAGTTTTTTTTTTTATTTTTAGCAAAAACAAGGGGTAAATTTTTATTAACAAACAAATTTTAATTGTGTTTTAGAGTTCTGTTAAGAGTTCCGAGGAGCCCCTCGAGAGTTCTGAATGAAACTCTTATAAAGTTTCTTTGTCCGGCCAATAGCAAACAAGTTATAAGCAAAAACAAGGGGCAAATGTTTATTAACACAAAAATGTAATTTGTTTTTCAGAGTTCTGTTGGGAGTTCTGAGTAGACCCCTGAGAGTTCTTACCAAAACTCTTATCAAGTTTTTTTGTCCGCCCAATAGTAAAAAAGTTGTAAGCAAAAACAAGGGTCAAATTTTTATTAACAAAAAAATTTAATTTGTTTTTTCAGAGTTCTGAGTAGCTCCTCCCGATCACTAAATAAAACTCTTATAAAGTTTTTTTTGACTGGCCAATAGTAAAAAAGTCATAAGCAAAAAGAAGGGGCAAAGTTTTATTAACAAAAAAATTTTATTTGTTTTTTTCATAGTTCTATTGAGAGTTCTTAGTAGCCCCTCGAGAGTTCTAACTAAAACTCTTATAGATTTTTTATTTTTAAGCAAAAACAAGGGGTAAATTTTTATTAGCAAAAAAATTTCATTTATTTTTTAGTGTTCTATTGCAAGTTCTGAGTAGCCCCTCGAGAGTTCTAACTAAAACTCTTATAGATTTTTTATTTTTAAGCAAAAACAAGGGGTAAATTTTTATTAGCAAAAAAATTTCATTTATTTTTTAGTGTTCTATTGCAAGTTCTGAGTAGCCCCTCGAGAGTTCTAACTAAAACTCTTATAGATTTTTTATTTTTAAGCAAAAACAAGGGGTAAATTTTTATTAGCAAAAAAATTTCATTTATTTTTTAGTGTTCTATTGCAAGTTCTGAGTAGCCCCTCGAGAGTTCTAACTAAAACTCTTATAGATTTTTTATTTTTAAGCAAAAACAAGGGGTAAATTTTTATTAGCAAAAAAATTTCATTTATTTTTTAGTGTTCTATTGCAAGTTCTGAGTAGCCCCTCGAGAGTTCTAACTAAAACTCTTATAGATTTTTTATTTTTAAGCAAAAACAAGGGGTAAATTTTTATTAGCAAAAAAATTTCATTTATTTTTTAGTGTTCTATTGCAAGTTCTGAGTAGCCCCTCGAGAGTTCTGACTTAAACTCTTATAAAGTTTTTTTGTCTGGCCAATAGTGAAAAGTTATAAGCAAGAACAAGGGGCAAATTTGTATTAACAAAGAAGTTTTATTAACTTTTTCGGAGCTCTGTTGAGTTCTGAGTAGCCATTCGAGAGTTCTAACTAAAACTGTTATATAGTTGTTTTTTGTCACACCAATAGTAAAGAAGTTATAAGCAAAAACTAGGGGCAAATTTTTATTAACAAAAAAATCTTATTAGCTTGTTTCGGAGTTTTGTTGAGTTCTTAGTAGCCACTCGAGAGTTCTAACTAAAACTCTTATAAAGTTTGTTTGTACGGCGAATAGTAAAAAAGTTATAAGCAAAAACAAGGGGCAAATTTTTATTAACAAAAAAATCTTATTAGCTTGTTTCGGAGTTTTGTTGAGTTCTTAGTAGCCACTCGAGAGTTCTAACTAAAACTCTTATAAAGTTTGTTTGTACGGCGAATAGTAAAAAAGTTATAAGCAAAAACAAGGGGCAAATTTTTATTAACACAAAACTGTAATTTGTTTTTCAGAGTTCTGTTGGGAGTTCTGAGTAGCCCCCTGAGAGTTCTTACCAAAACTCTTATCAAGTTTTTTTGGCCGCCCTATAGTAAAAAAGTTGTAAGCGAAAACAAGGGGCAAATTTTTATTAACACAAAACTGTAATTTGTTTTTCAGAGTTCTGAGTAGCCCCCTGAGAGTTCTTACCAAAACTCTTATCAAGTTTTTTTGGCCGCCCTATAGTAAAAAAGTTGTAAGCGAAAACAAGGGGCAAATTTTTATTAACAAAAAAATTTAATTTGTTTTTTTTCAGAGTTCTGAGTAGCCCCTCCAGATCTGTAAATAAAACTCTTATAAAGTTTTTTTGTCTGGCCAACAGTAAAAAAGTTATAAGCAAAAACAAGGGGCAAATTTTTATTTGAAAAAAAAATTATATTGTTTTTTTTCAGAGTTATGTTGAGAGTTCTAAATAGAACCTCGATAGCTCTAACTAAAACCATTATAAAGTTTTTTTTGTCAGACCAATAGTAAAAAAGTTATAAGCAAAAACAAGGGGCAAATTTTTATTAACAAAAAAAATTTATTAGCTTTTTTTCGGAGCTCTGTTGAGTTCTGAGTAGCACCTCGAGATTTCTAAATAAAACTCTTATAAAGTTTTATTTTCCAACCAATAGTAAAAAAGTTATAAGTAAAAACAAGGGGAAATTTTTATTAACAAAAAATTTATTTTGTTTTTTTCAGAGTTATGTTGAGAGTTCTGACTAGAACCTCGAGAGTTCTAACTACAACTCTTATAAATTTTTTTTGGCTGGCCAATACTAAAAAAGTTATAAGCTAAAACAAGGGGCAAAGTTTTATTAACATAAAAATTTATTTGATTTTTCATAGTTCTATTGAGAGTTCTTAGTAGCCCCTCTAACTAAAACTCTTATAGATTTTTTATTTTTAAGCAAAAACAAGGGGTAAATTTTTATTAACAAAAAAATTTTGTTTGTGTTTTAGAGTTCTGTTGAGATTTCTGATTAGCCCCTCGAGAGTTCTATCTAAAACTCTTTTAAAGTTTCTTTGTCCGACCAATAGTAAAAAAATTATAAGCAAATGGGGAAAATTTCATTTATTTTTTAGTGTTCTATTGCAAGTTCTGAGTAGCCCCTCGAGAGTTCTGACTAAAACTCTTATAAAGTTCTTTTTTCTGGCCAATAATGAAAAGTTATAAGCAGAAACAAGGGGAAAATTTTTATTAACACAAAAATTTCGTTTGTTTTTTAGAGTTCTGTTGAGAATTCTGAGTAGCCCATCGAGAGATCTAACTAAAACTCTTTTTTGTTTTTTTTATCCGACCATTATTAACAAAATATTAACAAAAAAATGTAATTTGTTCTTTTCAGAGCTCTGTTGAGAGTTCTGAGTAGAACTTCGAGAGTTCTAACTAAAACTCTTACAAAGTTTTATTGTCTGACCAATAGTAAAAAAGTTATAACCAAAAACAAGGGGAAAATTTTTATTAACAAAAAATGTATTTTGTATTTTCAGAGTTATGTTGAGAGTTCTGAGTAGACCCTCGAGAGTTCTAACTAAAACTCTTATAAAGTTTTATTGTCTGACCTTAGTAAAAATGTTATAAGCATAAACAAGGGGAAAATTTTTATTAACAAAAAATGTATTTTGTATTTTCAGAGTTATGTTGAGAGTTCTGAGTAGAACCTCGAGAGTTGTAACTAAAACTCTTATACAGTTTTATTGTCTGACCAATAGTAAAAAAGTTATGAGCAAAAACAATGGGCAAAGTTTTATTAACAAAAAAATTTTATTTGATTTTTGCATAGTTCTATTGAGAGTTCTTAGTAGCGCCCCTCGAGAGTTCTTATTAACAAAAAAATATTATTAGCTTTTTCGGAGTTTTGTTGAGTTCTTAGTAGCCCTCGAGAGTTCTAACTAAAACTCTTATAAAGTTTGTTTGTCCGGCGAATAGTAAAAAAGTTATAAGCAAAAACAAGGGGCAAATTTTTATTAACAAAAAAATTTTACTAGCTTTTTTCTGAGCTCTGTTGAGTTCTGAGTAGCCTCGAGAGTTCTAACTAAAACTCTTATAAAGTTTTATTGTCTGACCAATTGTTATGTCGCTGACTGTTGGGGTAAGGTTGGTTGGCATACAGGCATGCTCGCTAGCTCAGGCTTAGCTCGTCGGCGGGGGGGGTCGTCTCCAACCATCTTACCTGCAGCTGACACTAACAAAAATTTAAACATCATGCCTGGTTGTATTCCGAATACTAAGTCAAACAAAACAGGAGGAGCTAAAGAATATAGAAAAAGGCCCGTCCTGGTCAGGTGGAGTCACCCACCCCTTCTACAATTTTTTTTCTGTAGCCTTGGACCCTGCCGTGACTCCAACAATTGGCAGAGTCCCCTAAGCCTGACCGGTTTCCGTCTGTCTAGTGTCCAGTCATGTACCTGTCATCCTAGTCATTGCGTCGCGCCACCCATTTCCCCTCTTGTTGCAACCAGTGCAACACCCACACCAAACAACTACAAAATTAGCAAATCATTTTTTTTTT
>NW_016161841.1:0-213 GCF_001687245.7 Rhagoletis zephyria | reverse complement strand
GTAAAGAGGCCTGCCTGGAACTGTGAACGCCGTCTTCTCTCTAGACTTCTTTTCAAGAGGAATTTGCCAGAAAGCATCTTTTAGATCTATTGCTGATATGTAGCGAGTGTTTTGAAGTCGACTAAGGATCCCATCTACGTGTGGCAGTGGGTATACGTCTTTTTCCGTTCTCTCGTTTACCTTTCTGGCGTCAAGGCAAAGACGGTTTTTCGT